>NW_026896773.1:0-17500 GCF_033153095.1 Gastrolobium bilobum | reverse complement strand
ATCGTTTTGATGAAAAAATCGTAAAAATGTAAAATCGTAGTGATAAATCGAGATTTTAACAACAATGCTCTTGTCATAAAATACATTAACTTTGATTAAAATAATATAATTTTATGTTATTTAAAAGAATAAATACTTTTTTCATAAATCAAAAACACCGTATAATACAAGTATGATAAAAACAAAATTATTCACATCGGTTTGATTTGGTTGAAGATCGTAAAAGCATAGCGTCATATCGGTTAGAACAGATGTAATCCTGTGTTCTTTGCACTTCATACATGATACAAATCTAACTGCATATGATTAATCATTTTAAAAATCATTGCAAGGTTAATTTGGTATTTTCATTGATGGGTAATGGTAAATTCACAACAAAAACTTTTTTAAATCATTTTATTCAATGTGGGCATTTTCATTAGACCTGTATGCCTGTTTCGATCCTTTCTTTTTTAAGCTAGAAGCTACTTATAAGTAAAAGTTAGGTCAAACAGGTTTTGAGAAAAACTCTTATAATGAAAAGCTCTTCTTTTTATAATGAAGAAAAAAACTGAAAACTAAAAGCTCCTATTTTTTAAGCTCTTATCTGTTTTTCTTGAATTGTGTGCTTTTTTTAGAATGAAGAATAATAAAGATGGAGAGAGAGATAATTTTCTTGAAATATGTGCTTTTAAGTAATTTTTAAGCTAAGTTTTTTATTTAATTTCCAAACAGCTTTTATCTTCTTTTTTTAAGCTTTTTTTTTTTTAACTTTAGCTTATAAGTAGTTTCTAGCTTAAGAATAAGAGGATCCAAACAGGCAGGGGTGGTGGACCTACATGGGGGGCTAGGATGGGCCCCCGCCCCCCTCTTAAATATGAAAATATGTTCTATATACAACATGGTATGAAAAAATAAAATTTTGAAAGTGCTTTTAAAAAGTGAAAGACAAGTGATACTATTCATAAGAAAAGTGCTCTACTCATTCATTGCACCCAATTAGAGATAACTATTATTTACCAGATTCAATCTGCCAACATATATAGTAGCTTTTATTCTTGGTCTACTACCCTCCCCAGCCAATTTGGAAAGCTAGTTTTTCCACTTTATACAAAGAAGAGTTCAGTTAGTAACACATTCACTCTACTTGTGAAATTTGTCTAGAATTTGATTTTATATTGATTGATTATCTAATTTTCTTTTTATAATCATTAAAAATTTGTACAGATTGTCATATCAGAACTCAGGAGAAGAGTATTTAAGTTTTGACTTTGTTGGCAAGGAAAAAAGGTCAATAATAGTTAATTAGTTATCAATTATTAGTTGGGACCAAATGCTAAAAATAAATAACACATTAATTAATTTACTTCTTCTGCTAAATAACAGCTAAGTGAGAAAATAAGATTCTGAAGAAATCAAAGAAAGTACAATTACAACAACACCAGAAGACATGAAGGTAAACAATAAAAAATTGATCTTACAAACAAAATATAGGGTCTTAAGGCTAGTTCCTCATTAAAATAGAGGGTGCATTGGACCACTGTTACTGGAAGCAAAAAATTGACATTCCAACCAAAAAATTGGCAATTTTTTTTGTAATTTTATTAGGTTCTTCTTAACGGGTATTTTGTATTCTTAGCATGATCATCTAACCAATATTGGCATTGCCTTTTAGTAATAATAATATAAATTTTCGCTCCCCGTTATATAATTTTCTGGGTCCGCCACCACAAACAGGCTCTAAGAATAAAAGGTTGCATGCATTCGGTGTATCCTTAAAAAAAAAAAAAAAAAAAAATTTATCTTAACATAACTTTAGCAGTATTCAATTACCTCTCTCCACGATATACATTCTCTCTGATATGAAAAATTCATCACCACCGACCAAGAAAAAGAGAGCAAGAAATCCTGTGTTTTAGCCATAAAAAACTTAGTAAAAATTTAACATTGAGTTACTGATTTGTGTGTGAAAGAAATTGGTGAAGAAAATATTCATTCATGTTCTCCATCATCCTTTAAAATATATTCGAGTGATTGTGTGAGGAACATTGCTTAACCAAGACCTATTTCAATCATTAGTTTGAAGTAATCTTGGTTAACTCGCTGAAAATTGTAAACATATACACTGTTGCATTCATCCCATTCAAGAGAGCAAGGTTCACATTCTTTTGAGTAGATTCAAGTGATAGGGTCCATGTAAAGCTTGCACACTTTCAAGAGCTATCTCTCCTTATCTTCTTTTAGTTTTAGTTTGATCTTGGTTAAAATTGGTAGTTTGTATTAGAAAGTGAATTATGATGTGGTTGGTTCTTTGTAATTGCTAAAGATTGATCTTAGGTTCTTGAATCCTTACTAAGAAGGATAATGGGTGAGGCTAAAGCTTGAATGTCATCTCAAGTCTTGTAGCTTGAGACCTATAAGGGGTGTCAAATAGATCCACATGACACGAATATATGCAATATAAACACGACACAAACTTTTATTCGTGTCAGAATCTTCAGCACAAACACAATACGAATTTTTTGCAGATTGACACGACACAACACGAATGACATGCAAATTATGGGTCAAAATGATAATTGACCAACAAAATTTAAAAAAAAAAAAGGTCAAAATTTAAAAAATTAAAAAAGGGTCAAATTCGATTTCACATGACACGAATTTTCTGCGGGTCATTTTTTGCAACACGAACGCGACACGAATTTTTCTATGGGTTAACCCGAACACGAATCTTCATTTCGTGACGCAAGTCAACCTGCGTATCATAACCTATTTTGACACCCCCTATATAAGGATGTGGGGTCTCACTTAGGAGTCCAATTGTGAAAGTCCCACTTAGAAGGCTAAGATTGAGATTTGTCTCAAGACATATGGCTAGAGTTCTTGAACTGAGACAATTTGTCGAAGCAAGCTCCATTGATTTGTGTGAGTTCTTGCTTGTAAAGATTCTAAAAGTTAGTGGAACTTAATCCTAAAGCTCCAAGTTGTTCTTTAGGCGAGATATAGCCCCGAATTTTGCGGTGAACTTGTTAAATAGCTTTGTCAATTTTCTCTCATCCTTACTCCTTCACTATCTTACTTTTATATCTATGGTTAGTGAGTAGAATTAAATACTTTTTAGTCATCTGAATTAGTTCCTGAAACAAGGGCACTAAATTGATTTACAAAGGTTACTGTTTAAGCAAATCTTGTTTTGTTTCATGTGAAATTGATATATCTATGATTTGCTGAATTCTTGAACATATATTAGTATCTTTGATACTTTCATGTGTTTTGGTCACATTTAACGTATAACGATATATCCTAAATATTCCTTACCTATGTAGTGCATTTTTTTAAAATGTATTCACATATTGCAGTTTGTATTTGACTCATAAAATTGCTTCATCTGAACTGGTAAAATCTTGTCTCATGTAGTAATTCTGCTTTGATTTTTTTTTTGGTAGACTAATTCTTCTTTGATCTAAAATCTTGTCTCATATAGTAATCCTAAATATTCCTGACCTATATAGTGCATTAGTGTATTAATAGTACTAAAAATTTTCTACTTCTAAAACCAGAATGTAGTGTGATATTACTCCAACTCACTTTTACCCTTGATTACAAAGGCGTTTCAATTATTAGAGTAAAATTATTCCATTATTGACACGAGCTGTCAAACTCGCACAAATTAATAAAATCAGATTTCTTAAAATTTGTAGTAAAGGGTCAACCTGAGTCATCTCTCAAGGAAATTACAAGGATTAAAATCGCATATTGAAAACATAAAATAAAAAGGGGGATTTTTGTTCGCTTAAATTAAAATAAAATAGAATGTAAAAAGATGAAATTGAAATCATAATTTAAACAACCAACCTAAGGTTAGGATTCTGTAACACCCTGTAGTACTCCAGTTGTTACCATTATGATATTATAGCGTACACAGCGGAAGATTTTATTGAATGGTTAATAAAACGTCCTGTAAAAATACGAATAAACTTTTTCAAAACCTTTTCTGAAAGCATTTCCAAAATGTGTTCACATGAGATATTGTGTCAGCGTAAATCTAAAACATACAACTACTAATTAAGTCCCATTAGCCATTACTAGTGGCCATTGACCAACCGGATATGACAACAAGTGTTATTCCTGAAGGAGTCTCACGGACAGCATAACAGCTGCTTAACAGATAACTGGGAGATAAGAATCTCACACACAATCCCACCTGATAAACACAGTTAAATAACAGACAGCTTGCAAGTCACACACAGATTGCAATCCCCTCAATGGGTCAGTGCATACATAATGGCTCTGGGCCCAAATTAATATATCCATACATCATGTCTATACATTCTCAGCACATGCATCCAATATATCTCATAATAAATACATCCATAATCCAGAAGCTCAAATAATAACAATTCTGAGCATTATTACATAAAACAATATAGTCTCAGAATACTCTAACTAGGCATGTCAAAACACTACACATGCCATATAATAAAATAAAAGCGTAAAATAAACAGCAACATCAATCTATTAATCCATAGCTGGGCCCTTGCCCCTAGAAGTCTCAATGCTACCATGGGTACTTGAAATGATGTCCCCAAAAAGGGGTGAGATAACAACATCTCAGTAAGCTCAAGGTTCTTAGAGGATCCTCTAATCCCCTGAGCCCACTTCCTGCTTGACAAGTCAGATATAAAGCATATATAACAAACATACAACATATACATAGCATCATAATTCATCCTCTGGTTAACTATTCAAGGGCTCTTCCCAAGAATAACTAACTGACATGTCCCACATGCCTAGTATGACTCCCGGGGTCAAGCCATAGGAAGTCAACACAAACTATAGTATGAAATAACTCTCAGGTTCAAGCCATAGGTAGCCTACATACATATTCGCTGGCCAGGAACCTCATCACATACATCATCAGTGCATAATCAAACATCAAGAATCATATACTATCTTTATGAATGTGAATGAATGCACATATACCACGTATCACATACTTTCATACAATTCAACCATAATGCCCACCATCATGGTAAGGCCACAAGAGAGAGGAGTAACCAAAACCAGGAGCTTACCTCAAGGAGCTTAGCACAAGCCCACACTCCAATATAAATATGTATGCTCCAAACAATCCTTAAGTGCAAGGTTCTCTAGGCACACCTAGAGTAGGAACCATTCACATCATTAATTACATATTAATTAATCAAGTCATATCCAAGACTTAATCATTTAATGATTCCACTTTTCATACTTATATGCCAATAATATGCCCATTACAAGTCTAGACCATTTATTACTTAATTACATGTTTTTAGTGCAGTATAAAGTGTTCACTTGTTACACAATCAACCATATAGTTTAAGCACCTTAGATAATCTTAGAATCACACTCTAGGACCACTAATGTAACTTAGATTATTTTCAACATTTCCAAATCATCCTATTTCTTTATGGCCGAATTTGCGTCTTTAGGTAAACCCTAGTTTAGATTTTCAATTTGCAAGTTGTTCAAGCTTTGACTACACATTGAACCTTAGTTCATCCTTCAACATAATTTTTCACCTAAAACCCTAATTATTTCCTACATGGCTGAAACCTATAGGGTGTGATTCCTTATGATTTTCTTTCATTATATTACATGGTCATGTGTCTACAAACTAGTTTAAGCACTTGTTACATTTGTCTACAAACTAGTCTAAACCCTTCAGAAAATGCCTCCACTCATCTCCGTTGTCTCATATTCAGCTCTTTTAGATCTTGGTACATTTTTGTGGCACCTGGGTGGACAGCATACTGACCCTTATGGGCCTCAACCATTACCTCCTCTGTTAACTCCTTGGGCACAAGAATCCTGCCCTGATACATTAATAACCCCTGTTCATTCAAAGATATACCACTCAGCCCTTTCAAATGCTTGATACTATCGTTTCGTATCTGCGTTTCTTTAATTTTCTCATGTAATTCATTTTCAATCCGTAAGCACTCAAATTCATCCATCCTACCTGCAAAGACATCCGTCAATTTCAAATTCCGGAATTGTTCAATCACTTCATTATCCCACATCATCAACTGGGACGCTGACAGACTTCCTACTCAAGGCATCTGCCACCACATTAGCTTTACCCGAATGATATTTCAGTTCAAAATCACAATCTTTTAAGAATTCCACTTATCTCCGTTGTCTCATATTCAGCTCTTTCTGATCAAAAAAATATTTCAAATTTTTGTGATCACTGAACACAATAAATTTCATTCCATATAGAAAATGCCTCCAGATTTTTAAGGCAAACAGAATAGCAGCAAGCTCCAAGTCGTGCGTCGGATAATTTTCCTCATGAGGCTTAAACTGCCTAGAAGCATAAGCAACCGCTCTCCTCTCTTGCATCAACACACTCCCCAAACCTTTCTTGGAAGCATCACAATATAATTCAAACTCACCTTCCGGATCGGGGAGTCAACACATGAGCAGTAGTCAATTTCTCTTTAAGAGCCAGAAAACATTTATCACATTCATGGGACCACACAAGAGGAGTATCCTTTCGTGTCAATCGGGTCAACGTCAGTACCATCGTGGAAAACCCCTCTATAAATCTGCGATAATAACCAGCAAGACCCAGAAAGCTCCTGATCTCAGTCACAGCCTTCGGTCGTTCCCAGTCAATAACTGCATCAATTTTGTTTGGATCCACTGCAACACCCCTAGTAGAAATAACATGACCCAGAAATTGCACCTCAGATAACCAAAATTCACACTTAAATGGCTTCACATACAACTTTTTATCCTTTAATATTAGCAACACAGTCCTCAGATGCTCCGTATGCTCCTCTTCACTTTTAGAATAAATTACTATGTCATCAATGAACACAATTACAAACTGGTCCAAATACGGTTTAAAAATGTGATTCATATAGTCCATGAACACCGTAGGAGCATTACTAAGCCCAAAAGGAATCACCTGATACTCGTAGTGTCCATATCTAGAACAGAATGTCGTTTTAGGCACATCCTCTGGCTTAATCCGGATCTGGTGGTATCCGGACCAGATATCAATCTTGAAAAATACACAGGCACCCCTCAACTGATCCAGTAAATCATCAATACGTAGCAATGGGTATCTGTTCTTAATCGTAACCTTATTCAACTGCCGGTAGTCAGTACACAATCTCATGCTTCCATCCTTCTTTTTCACAGATATAACCGGTGCTCCCCATGGAGACACACTCGGTCTGATAAAATCCTTTGCAGTTAGCTCCTCAATATGTTTCTTCAACTCAGCCAACTCCAGTGGCGACATCCGGTATGGAGCCAAAGAGATAGGTCCCACACCAGGCAACAATTCAATAGAGAACTCAATCTCTCTCTCAGGTGGAAATTCCGGTATCTCATCAGGAACTACATCCACAAATTCATTAACCACCAGAATACTAGAAATCTCTATCTCTTTATCACCCACCAATCCACCAAAGAAAACATAACCCAGATCACCAGCCTTCAAGGCTTTAATTGTTTGACAGAAAGATAGAAAATGAGACGGACAAATCGAGGGCTTCTCGTGACATAATATCAACCTCTTGCCGCAGTAATCAATCATAGCGCAGTTTTGAGACAACCAATCAATACCCAAAATCAAATTAACAGAGGCCAGGGGCAAGATAATCAAATCAATAGTGTAACCCCTGCCTTCGTAGATAAACCCAACCTCTTTACAAATAAAGGAGGAATCACTAGCCTCTCCTGTAGCAGTAATAATATGCATAGGTGGAATCATCTGTGTTACTCTTAACCCCAACCCCTTAGCAACATATTCCGCCATAAACGAATGCGTCGCTCCCGAATCAAATAAAATAGACAAATCAATATTAGAGATAAAAATTATACCTTTAACCAGATTCAGTGCCTTATCCGTCTGCAGCGCATTAGTAGTGTAAACACGTCCAACAGTAGGAACAGATGGCAAGGCCTGCAGATTCGCAGCCTGCCCAATATTACTATAACATTCCCTGGAAAAATGCCCAACCTTACCATACTTGAAACAAGAATTCGGAGCCGCAGTACAAGGACCCCGATGATACCTCTTACATTTATCACATTGCGGAGTAGAATTTCTATCATTAAAATCGCTCCTCTGACCACCACCCCTCTTGAATTGACCAGGAGGCTGCCTTACCTGCAACCCCCTACCTCTGTTACTATTGTGATGGTAGCTCTATTATTATTACCAGAAGGACCAGATGCCCTCCTATTATCCTGCTCTCTCGAAGAACTAGACTTCGGATACCTGCCATAAACAGTTTCAACCCTTTTGCACTGGGTCACCAAATCAGCAAAATTCCTAACAGCAGTATTAGACATTCTCTTTGCTATCTTCTCATTTAACCCCCTCTGAAATTTAGCAGATAAAAACTCAGGAGTCGGCAGCATACACCCGTAGTTCGCAAACTTAACCAATTCATTAAATTTAGCCACATAAGCATCCACAGTCATGGTACCCTGTACCAATTTATCAAATTCACCCTGCTTGGCTTCCCGAACATCACTGGGAAAGTACTCTTCATGGAATAATCTTTCAAATAAAGCCCAAGTTATTTCTTCCCCCTAAATAGTAAACGGGTGAGATGCGTAGTACCACCACTCGTGGGCATCCCCCTGAAGCATATAAACAGAATAAAGCAGTCTTTGGGGATCCTGATACCTCATAACTTGAAATATTTTCTCCATCCCCATCAACCAGGTAGTCACTACCTTCGGGTCCCTTGACCCCTGAAATGCTGGCGGTTTGTGTTTTCTAAAAGATATGAGCCTCTAATCATCAGTACCAGCAAATACCTGCCCAGCAACCCCAGAAATCCTCGTGGGAACGATCTTTACTCATCATTTTATTACTTGTGTGACTAGTACACTTGCTAATTCCACAACAAGTTTTTGGCGCCGTTGCCGGGGATTTGTTCTTCAACACAACAAGTTTTTGGCGCCGTTGCCGGGGATTTGGTCTTTCAACATTGACAGACACCATTAACATTTGAGATTGAATTTTTATTTTTCAGCAATTTATATTTATGTGTGAAGTTTTATTTTTCTCAAAATTCTGGTCTAGCGCTAAAATGTTCAGACGTGACCGTTTTAGCGTCATGCTACGCACATCAATGTGCACATGTCTCTGGAGACCAGCGCTAAAACGCTTGTTTTTAACGTTTTAGCGCTGGTCCACTTATATGATTTACATGGTTATCTCATATGTTTCACACACTCTCATATTCTACTCCCTCACTCTCATTTCACACACTCTCAAATTCTTTTTATTTTGTTGTTAGTTTCTTTTAGTTTTATTTTGTTGTTAGTTTACTTTTGTAATTCAATTAAGTACATTGGGATATTCACTGTTTTTGCATGATGCACATTACAATAGTACTGATGCTATTGGTTTATATATGAATGTGTTTCAGTGATCTATTGCTGTTTTAGATTTAAATTAGTTGCTGGAGACAGCAACGTTTAAATCTGGGAATTGGGTGTGATTGAGTGGCATGAAAACTTCATAGAGATGTCACACGAATTGATGAGCCAAAACAGAGAAATATCTCAATCTTTTTCTTTTCTAAGTTTTCTTTTGTGATTTGGATTTTAGTTGTGATATTGAATTTGGATTTCAGTTGTGATATGTAATTCAATGAGGATAAGACTGATCAAAGTTTTATATGATTGATCAAATTAAGGATACAATCTTATACCTTGCATGTTGAGCTTAAATGAAATGATTGCATGACTCATTCAATGTGTAAGAGTAGAGAGATTAGTTTTGATGCATATAGAGGAAGTCAAGCATGCACTCTGAACTGTGAGAATTTGAGCCTACACAGAATTTTTTTTTTCAGAGAGCACTTCACTGCATGAATAGCTCTAGAACTTGCCCTGTTTCTTGCTTGAAATGGTTTATGATGTGTAGGGGTAGAAATGATTGAGGCACTTCCTTCTTGAACCAGAAAATTTAAATGGCCAACCTTAATATTTCCATTGCATGAAACCCTTGAGCTTAAGCCTGTTTGTCTATAAAACCAAGAACCTACATTCATTCCAATCCTTCAGATTAAAAAGTTCAGATAAGTGATAATGGATGAAAAGTTCTGTTGGGAGAAAGGTGTTTCCTGTAATGAATGAATGCACAAAGTGTTACAAAGTGTTGGAGATATAGAAAAGAAGGAAGAAAAAGAAAAGGGGATTAAAGACACAAAGTGTCTGAAAGAAAAGAAGAAAAGAAAAAAAGAAAAAAAGAAAAAAGAAAAAAAGAAAAAGGATTAAAGACACAAAGTATCTGGAAGAAAAAGGAGGAAGAAAGGTTCAAAGAAAGTACAAGGAATGAAAAGGAAGAAAGTTGGGGGAATTAAGAAAAAGATGATAAATATTGTGATCCTCATCTTATCTGAATTTGATTCATTTAGTTTGAACCCTTCCTTTAACATAAACTTCTACCCCTAGTCAAGCTACATATTAAGTCATATTGCCAACTATTCAAAGACCTTTTTGATCTGCTCTATGGATCATTGTTACTGTAGAAAGTGAGAAGATGGACAAGCTTATGGTAGTTTGGGTACAGGGAAGATTGAATGATAAGTGCACCCTTAAACACTAGAGTGCAAGAGAGTTAAATTCTCATAATTTTTGAGAAGTTATTAGTGAGGGGGTGTTTTGTTTGGAAGTCTCTATATATAATCTTTACTGATTTGTTGAAAAATCACAAATGATGTTGGGCAAATCATAGGAAATAAGAGATTTCATGGTTCTAAGCTTTTATCATAAAATGTTGATCTTCTGTCAATTGAAGTTTATCCTCATGAATTTCATTTGTAAAGAATCTTAATTTCTTCTCTGTTTTTTAATTCATTGCTGAGGACAACAATGTTCAAATCTTGGAATTGTGATAAACCTTTGGTTTATAAGGTTTTAAAGCATGAATTAGCTTAATTTATGTGATTAAATGGATGGAAAAGAGGGTTAATGTCCTAGAAAGTCCTAAATATAATTTCTGAAGCTTATGTTGAAAATTTACATTGTTCTTGTAGGAAAATGAAGCTCAAGAAGCAAAAAAGAGAAAGAAGAAGATTCTGAAGAAAGGAAGAATGCTCAAGTGTTGAGCGCTAAAACGTCCACACGGAACGTTTTAGTGCGCTGCTGCAAACTGAAGACAAAAGTTGCTAGTGCCGAGCGCTAAAACGTCCAACACTGACGTTTTAGCGCGCTGCTGTTGGAAAAGTTTCTGGTCTTGGGCGCTAAAACCTCCTGATCAAACATTTTAGCGCTCTGATGTGGGAAAAGACTCTGTCTTGAACGCTAAAACGTACAAGTCAAACATTTTAGCGTTGGAATCAGTTAAAAGCAGTTGGGCATCCGTCAAACATGGACGCTAAAACGCCCATAAATGAACGTTTTAGCGCCCATGGCAATTTTCAGTTGTATTTTGTAACTCTATAAAAGACAATGGCCTTCACATTCTGACATATCTCATATTCTATCATATCTATAATCTCTCACACTAGGAGAGGGGAGATCAGATCAGATCTTTCATAGATCAGATCTGACTCCTCATTCTCTCTGAACTTCCAAATTTCTTAGGATCTAGTATTGTATTAGTTAGTACATTTTATGTAATTGTAATTGAAGACTGAAGACTCAACCATCATGACAATGGAGTTTGATCTTTCTTCTTCTCTTGTTTATATTTTCATTATGTCTAAGTAGAGTCCTTTGTAGTCTGATTCAATGGAACTCAAGTGTGAATTTATGAATGGTTAATTAGATATTTTGTTTATCTCTTATGTTATTGTATGAAGTTGTCTTGATTAATTCTTTCTATTAAGGGAATAATGTAGAACATACATGTTTACATTGTTTCTGTATCTGACAACTTCATCATCAGTGTTCTAGTAGTCAAGACATTGATGCTAGGATTCTGATGTGATCTTAAGACCTTAGTAATTAATGCATGTATTAAGAAGGGAATCACCAAGACATTGGGGTTTTTGATTAATGTATCAATCAGGGTAGTAAGACATTACATCTTGGTGATAAGAAAAAGGTTGATCAACATCACACAGTAGATAATTCATTATGGAAATTGGTTCATCCATAAATTCATGCTTGAGAGAAATTGACATCTGACTACTTGTTTAAATTATAATCACATTTTATTTGTTTATCAAGTTTTTATGCAATTCAACTAAATTTCCGGTGACAAGAAATCAATGCAATTAATAATATTTTGGTTGATTCAACTTAAGTATATATGGTTAGTCAGTGCTTGAACACAAATCCTTGTGGGAACGATCTTTACTCATCATTTTATTACTTGTGTGACTAGTACACTTGCTAATTCCACAACAGACCTCGAGCCCTACTCATGATATCTGTACATGTAACACAAAGGAATGAGCTGATTGATAAACCTTTGGTTTACCATGTTTTTAGGCTAAATTATACAAGAGTAATGTAGTAGATGCATGGAATTCAAGGTTTTATAACATATAAGTCATAAGATAGGAAATTGAGCTGACGTTTTGATGATATATGCATTTTGAAGGTAAAACCACAAGAATTGGTGCTAAAAGTGCTAAAGAAATCAAGACAAAGAAGTAGCGGCTCAATAAGGACCAAGGGAAGACAAAATCTTACAAGTTAAAGAGCCAGAAAAGCACGCTCCAGCGCACAACAGGACGCTCGAGCGCTTGAAAGCAGGAAAAATAGCCAAACTGGGCACAACAGGACGCTCAAGCGCATAGATGCACGCTCAAGCGCCCAAGAATACAAAAATTCAGACTCGAGGAGCACACTCAGGCAGGCAGAAATAGCAATTTGAAACAATTCAACACGCTCAATCGGCCAACAGCATGCATGAGCGCCCAAGCACATCCTGACAGCAAAGATTTGACAAAATTTAATGAAGATTTGCTGAGATTTTTCAATGGATATAAGATTTTGATATCCGGAATTAAAGCGGAAGCATATCAAACCTGATTTAAAGAGATTCATGGAAGATTGAAGCAAGATTATAACAAGATTCAAAGTCAAAAATCTGTCACCAATCTACAAGATCTTAAATGCAAAAAGGAAACAATTTTAGAATCAATTACAAATCTGATACGGATTCGGTGAGAGATGCAATGAAGGATACAACTCCAATGGCTATAAATAAGGAGCTTGGGGTCAGACCAAAACACCAATTCACCAATCCAGAGAATTACATAGAGACCTGAAGGAGGAATCCTGTTGCGGAGCGCTGGAACACTGAGGAACCAAGTCAACATCACACCAATGGAGGCTTGGGGTTCTTTTTTCTTTATCATTATTTTTCAATTCAGTATGCTAAAGTAGTCTTTTATGTAGTTAGGGGTAGATGGAGCTCAATTGAATCTTTATGTTTATGGATTAAATTGTTCTTGAATTCTTTTCTTTTTATAATTGAATGAATTTATCTGTCTCTAATGCTTTCTATGAGTTTGCTCCTTATAGAATGATTTTGGGGAATTGTATGACAATAAGGATGTTGGTGCATGAACCCTGACTTGGTAAATTTATCATAATCCTCGTTATCTAGGGATAGACATAGGGTAATTGCCCAATCTTGGAATTCTTGATCTTAATGCATGTTTTCTTGGGGAATAATCGGGGAACTAGAGTTCTTTCAAGATCACATAGATTTAGGGTAACAAGGAATTAAGCCTTAATTAACTTAGAAAGAATTGATTGACAATATATTAAGAAAAAGTTCTAGACTCTTTAATTCATAACATAACGAGGATATTGGGGGAATTGAAACCCTAACTACGCTTGTTTTTAAATTCTTTAATCCATCATTATCTTTTCAATTGTTCTTTTTAATTCTAAATTTTTATGTTATTGCTTGTTTCTAATTTTAATTTCTTCCAAATACAGTTCTCTTCATCTTATTCTTGTTTGTCTAACGAAAACGCGATTAGCGAACTAGTGCTTGAAATTCTGATCCTCGTGGGAACGATCTCGTACTCAGTACGCTTTTATTACTTTTACGACCGGTGCACTTGCCGAAGTCGCAACAAGTTTTTGGCGCCATTGCCAGGGATCGAATTTGTCAACATTAGAATTAACTAATTAACTTTTAGATTGGACGTTTTAATTTTCTGCACTTTATACATTCTTCAAAAATATTTTTTTGCATTAAAATTCTGCATCAATTTTTTGCATATTTAATTTTCTGTATTCTTTGTTTATTTTTATTTTTTCTATTTTAATTTTTATGCACTTTCTATTTTTTCTGCACATCTTTTTAATCTTAGTTTATGCGAGGTACTCTTAACCCGTGAATCTTGCAGTTTGATCCTGAGATAGAAAAGACAGAAAGGAAACTTAGAAAGGACGCAAAAGCAAAGAAGGCGAAGGAAGCAAAAGAAATATCAAGTTCGACGGAACCTAAGGAGGAACCAATGGCAGAAAACAATCAACTCGCTCCAAGTACCTTGGGAGATTATATGACTCCAGCCCGAGTTCCACAGACGATGAGCATTGTTAGACCGACCATAGAACCTAACAACTTCGAGTTGAAGCCGGCGCTGCTACAACTGATTCAAAAAAATCAGTTCACTGGAGGAAGCACAGAGAACCCCTATAGTCATCTTGATGATTTCCTACTTTACTGCGATACATTAAAAGTGAATGGAGTTTCTCGTGACGCTATCTTGCTCAAACTATTTCCATGTTCCCAGAAGGATGATGCAAGACCTTGGCTGCAGTCTCAACCTGAAGGAAGCATAACCAGTTGGGATGACTTAGCAAGAAAATTCTTGGCCAGATTTTTCTTAGCCTCAAAGATGGCAAGGCTCAAAGCGGAGATCACTGCTTTTGAACAAAAAGAAAGAGAATCTTTGTACGAGGCTTGGGAACGATTCAAAGGATCACCCAAGAAGTGTTCTCAACATGAAATTGAAGCATGGGAGAAAGCAAGAATCTTTTTCCAAGGGATGACACCCAACACAAGAACACTGGTAAATGCTGCTGCAGGGGGCTTCTTGAAAACAAAAACTCCAGAGGAAGTGCTAGAATTGTTAGAATCCTTAGCTTCTCAAGAATTTGACAATGCCCCAGTTGCACAAAGGAGAGAAGGAATTATGAAGCTCGACAGCTATGATGCAATCTTAGCCCAAAATGAACAAATGCTGCAAATGCACAAGAAACAACAAGAACAATTAGATGCTCTTACTAAACAATTTAATCATTCTCAAGTTTCTTCAGTTAGTAATTCTCAAATTAAATGTGGTATTTGTGCAGAGGCTCATGCGACTGAAGATTGTGACTACATGAGAACAACTGAAATGCCACCAGCAGAGGTCAACGGTATCTGGTACGATCAAAAGAACTAGAATAATCCGGGGAAGAACCAGTATGGGAATGACTACAATCAAGGGTGGAAGAATCAAAATCAACATCCAGGGTTTAGTTACAAACCAACCCATCAACTGAATCCTCCTATTCCATTGCAACAACAACCTCCACCTCAAGGCACCACTTCTGAGTGGGAGAAAGCTTTTGCACAGCTATGCAATACCACTTCTGATTATATTCAAGGTGCAAATGCTTTCAGAGAGAACACATTTGCTTTCATGCAAGAGACTAGATCAGCACACCGAAATCAAGAAGCTTCCATAAGAAATTTAAAAATTCAGATTAGCTAGTTGTCAAAGCAATTTTCTGAGAAGGCTCAGGGTACTTTTCCAAGCAACACAGTTGTCAATCCAAGGGAGCATTGCAATGCTATCACCACTAGGAGTGGGACATTGATTCAGCCTATAGAGGAGCAGCCCGAAGAAAAGAAGAAGGATGGAGAAGCATCAGTTGAAGAAGAGAAGAAAGAAAAGGCACATGATACTATTGAAGTTGACAAAAGCAATCCTGATAAAGCCGAAAATAAACTATTCAAGTGGGAGAAGAAGAAAGCTCTAGAAAGACAGAACAAGCCATTAGATCTCTCCCCATATGCTCGAATCCCTTATCCTCAGAGATTAAAGAAAGAGATTCAGAAGCAGCAGTGTTCAAAGTTTCTAGACATATTCAGGAGGTGCCAGATCAACATTCCTTTTGCTGAAGCTTTAGAGAACATGGCCAACTATGCAAGGTTCATGAAGGATCTATTATCAAGGAAGCATAAGTTGCAGGAATGTGAGACGGTTGATCTGACGGAGGAATGTAATGCTATCATCCAAAAGAAGTTACCTACCAAAGTCAAGGATCCAGGGAGCTTCAGCATTCCATGCACTATAGGCAAAGTGGAAGTGGACAATGTTTTATGTGATCTTGGAGCTAGCATCAATGTCATGCCACTCTCCATGATGAAGAAGCTGGGGATTACTGAAGTGAAGCCCACAAAGACGATAGTGCAATTGGCTGACCGCTCTTTAAAGCAAGCTTATGGCATCATTGAGGACATATTGGTAAAGGTAGACAAATTCATCATTCCTGTTGATTTTGTCATCCTTGACATTGAAGAAGATGCCACAATTCCTATGATTTTTGGAAGACCCTTCTTGGCAACTTCAGGAGCACTGATTGATGTACTTAAAGGTGAGTTGATCTTACGGGTAGACGGAGAGCAAGCAATTTTCAAATTCTTTGACAAAGAAGTCCCCTCATCTGTAGCTCAACCGGAAGATCAAGTCTACCTTATTAGTGAAAAGAAAGGTAAAGAAGAGCACAATGAGGAGTATTCTCAAGAAAGTAAGCCAAAAGTTAAGATGGAAAAGCCGAGGAGCAAGGCAAAGCATATAAATACCAAATTCAAAGTTCCTGAGACTACTTTACCTCATCTATATGCAGAAGAGCACTATGGTAGGACACAATTTCTAAATGATGGAGCTTGGTCATCACCAAGATCATACTTTGAGCCACCATGATCACAAGTCAGGTACGTCAGGCTCGTGACGTTAAATAAGCGCTAATAGGTAGGCAAACCCACACTTTAGTGTTTTATTTTAATTTCACTGTTTTAATTATTTTTACTTTGAATTAAATACAAAAAAATACAAAAATATAGGAGAAGGTGTTAAGACTAATGACTGTCATTGAGTGAATTTCACAGGTGAAGAAAAGGGAACAAACAACAAGAGGAAACAACTAGTTGTTTTTATTTCTCGACGCGTTTTCTTTTTAGATTTAAATCTGTTGCTGATGACAGCAACATTTAAATATGAGAATGGGAAATGCGTGGTTCATCTAAGCACAATTGAATAAGTCGGAGGAACTTCATGAGCATACACAGAACATCCGGCTAAAACAGGGAACTATCTCAAATCCCTTCTCCTTTGCTTTAGCTTAATTCTTTTTGAATTGATTTTTTTATATTAAGTTTGTTTTGAAAAACCCCAAGCCACTGTTTTTGTGAAAATTTTAAACTTTTCTCAGTGCAATTAAATGAAAATGGCAAGAAAATTATGAGCATGATGATAACTTCAATTTTTCATAATAAGCATCAATGTATGATTTTCATGATTTGTTGAATATTTTC
>NW_026896772.1:0-107755 GCF_033153095.1 Gastrolobium bilobum | reverse complement strand
CTTTCATTTCGTTGACTGCTCTTAAAGTTACTTCAATTGATGCCATTTTATTCGATGACCATGCTAAGTCATTCACTGCTCTCATCTGGTTTAGAATGGTTAACATTGTTTAACTAGCTGCCCAAAGATTGCTCTTTGTGAAGCTTAGCTGAGAATAGTGATTTCTTTTATTGCTCCATTTTACAAATTAAGTTTCCTTTAGCGTTTCTTACTTCACAACTGCTCCCTGAGGACGATAAATCTGGGGCTATAATACCCTATATTGCTTGACACGTACGCTTGCTTATAGTTGAAGAGGGTTGCTCTTAGTCAGAGTAGATTGCTCCTGTTGGCAATCCTGATTACTACTCTACACTCTTGCTCTCTGAAAGAAATATTCCCAAGCAACTCTCGGTTCGACCAAGCAATTGGCGCCGTTGCCAGGGATCATTTGGCAAGAAAGGGCGTTTTTAAGGAAACATTTTTGCTGTTTAATCGCAGTCTTTTTGTTTTAATAAACCTCCTCCATTTGTATGAGCACAGAACCTACAGAACTTGGACTGGAAATAGTACTTTTTGATCCAGAACCCGAGAGAACCTTCAGAAATAGAAGAAGAGTTCAAAGGTTGAAAAACAGTACAATCACCAGTTGGGAGCAATTGGCGGAACAGTTTGTTACCCGATTTTTTTCCCAAGCAAAACAAGCCCAAGTGAGGGCTGATATAGCTTCTTTTCAAATGTATGATGGAGAAAGTCTGTATGAAGCGTGGGAACGCTTTAAAGAGTTGATACGAATCTGCCCGAATCATGGAGTTTCTGATTGGGGCATCATTCACACGTTTTATCATGGTTTAACCCCACCATTGAAAGCAACTGTTGATGCAGCCGCAGGGGGAGATCTTTTGGATTTTACTTATCCAGAAACCTACCAGTTGTTGGAAAAACTTTCAAAAAAACATATTTCATGGCCTTCCACACGACACAGTGCTCCTAAGAAAGCAGGAGTTCTTGAGCTAAGCTCAGCTGATGCTCTTTCTGCACAAATGGCTTCGCTCCAGAACACTATAAAAAACTGGAAGCCCATGGAACAGAAAAAAACAACTGAGCAACTTCTTTTGACTCAATCAAGTCAGAGTTGCCCCACTTGTGGAGGTCCTCATGAATATGAGGACTGTAACAATCTAGCTGCTGTGTGCTATGCAGGAGGGTATGCCAACAACAACAGGAGCAATGACAACCATCAAGGGAACAATAACCGAGGCTGGAGGAATCAGAATAATGCTGGAGGTAGTGGAGGAAACTACCAGAACCGACCCCCGTATCCCAGGCAGAACCAACAAAACTGGGATAAGGGTGAAGGGAAGTCCCAATCCTTTGAGACTTCTGTCAAGGAGTACATGAATCAGAACAGCGCAGCCATGCGAAACCTAGAAACCCAAATTGGTCAGCTGGCTGGAGCACTCAAACAGAGGCAACCAGGGACACTCCCTAGTGATACAGAAAAGCCGTCTCAAGATAACCAGGAGCATTGTAATGCTATAAAGCCACTGACCCTTCACACCTTGAAGCTCAGACAGGACCAGAAGAGAAGGTCCAAAGCAATGAGTCTGCTGAAATCAAACCGGATGACGCAACACCTGTAGCAGAACTTGGAGCAACAAAAGTCAGTGAACCAGTTTCAGTTCCAACTTATGTTCCCCCATGCAAGAGAAGGAGTGAACCGATCGAGCCTCCTTTTCCACAGAGGTTGAAAAAGCAACACGAGGATAAGCAGTTTAGCCAGTTTCTTGACTTGATGAAACAACTTCACATAAATATCCCTCTAGTAGAAGCTCTGGAGCAAATGCCTTCATATGCAAAATTCATGAAGGACATTTTGTCAAAAAGAAGAAAGATCGAAGAGTTTGAGACCGTAGCCCTCACTCAACAATCGTGCAAGTACCTGACTAAAATTCCTCCCAAACTAAAGGATCCTGGTATATTCACCATCCCGTGTACAGTTGGGAAGAACTATCTTGGTCGGGCACTTTGTGATCTGGGCTCAAGTGTAAATCTAATGCCAGCTTCCATCTTCAAGCAGCTTGACATAGGAGCAGCAAGACCAACCACAGTCACTCTTCAACTTGCAGACCGATCTATAGCCAAGCCAGAAGGAAAAATTGAGAATGTCCTTGTCCAAGTAGACAAGTTCATTCTACCAGCTGACTTCATCATCTTAGATTTTGAAGCAGATCAAGAAGTTCCAATAATTTTGGGCAGACCATTTCTGGCTACCGGTGATGCTATCATAAATGTCAGAAAGGGTGAACTTTCTATGAGTGTAAACGGAGAAGAAGTGAAGTTTAATGTCATGAAAGCAATAAGGTTTGATGAAGATAACACTGAGGAATGCTCTAGCATTTCGATCCTTGACTCGGTCATACGAGAAGAACAGCAGGAGCATTTGCAGCCAGAGATAGGCATTAAGGACTTTGAGGAGCTGGAAGAATACCTTGCATCCATCAGTTTCCACCAACCCCAGGGAAGGAAAGAAAGGGTCTTTGAATCCTTAAATCGATCAGAGCAAGAGCAAAGACCGAAATTGCCTTCAGTAGAGCAACCACCTACCTTGGAGTTAAAACCCTTACCTGAACACCTGAAATATACTTATTTGGGTAAAGACAACACTCTCCCTGTGATTATTTCTTCTTTGCTAACCCATGAACAGGAACTTCAACTCACACAAAAGCTCAAAGATTACAAAGGAGCAATCGGCTGGACCATGGCTGACATAAAAGGAATTAGCCCAACAATTTGCATGCACAAGATTTTGCTCCAAGACCCTGACAGCTCATCTGTGGAGAATCAAAGGAGGCTGAATCCCAATATGAAGGAGGTGGTAAGAAAAGAAATCATCAAATGGCTTGATGCAGGTATAATCTATCCCATCTCAGATAGTAAATGGGTTGCTCCTGTGCAATGCGTTCCAAAAAAGGGTGGCATTACTGTAGTTGAAAATGACAAACAAGAGTTAATAGCCACCAAAAAAATAACTGGGTGGAGGATTTGTCAAGACTACAGGAAATTAAATAATGCTACCCGAAAGGATCATTTCCCCCTTCCTTTTATTGACCAAATGCTGGATCATCTAGCTGGGAAAGAATTCTTTTGTTTCTTAGATGGGTATTCGGGATACAACCAAATCCCGGTTGCTCCTGAAGACCAGCACAAAACCACTTTTACGTGCCCCTTTGGGACGTTTGCATTCAGAAGAATGCCTTTTGGGCTATGTAATGCCCCTGCAACTTTTCAGAGATGCATGTTTGCTTTGTTTACTGATTTGGTAGGAGAAGCAGTAGAAATTTTCATGGATGATTTTTCTGTCATTGGTTGCTCTTTTCCTACTTGCCTCAATAACCTTGAACAGGTATTGAAAAGATGTGTCAAGAGCAATTTGGTGCTGAATTTGGAAAAATGCCACTTCATGGTAAGAGAAGGCATTGTGCTAGGACACAAAATCTCAAGCAAGGGCCTCGAGGTGGACAAGGCTAAGGTGGAAGCAATTGAGAAGCTACCTCCCCCTACCACCGTAAAAGGGATCAGAAGCTTCTTGGGACATGCTGGGTTCTACAGACGTTTCATTAAAGACTTCTCCAAAATCGCCAAACCACTTTGTGAACTTCTGGAGCAAGACAGGAAGTTCAATTTTGATGAAAAATGTTTGACAGCCTTCCTGGAGCTCAAGTTGAGGCTGGTGTCCGCACCCATCATTCAAAGCCCAGATTGGAGTCTTCCTTTTGAACTAATGTGTGACGCCAGCGACTTCGGCTTGGGAGTAGTTCTTGGGCAGCGAAAAGACAAAGTCTTCAGAACTGTTTACTACGCTAGTAGAACTCTTACTCCGGCACAAGCCAACTACACAGTGACGGAGAAGGAGATGCTGGCAGTTGTATTTGCATGTGACAAGTTTCGTTCATATCTAATATGTTCCAAAGTCACAGTCTTCACTGATCATTCAGCAATCAAGCAACTCTTTGCTAAGAAGGATGCAAAGCCAAGACTAATTAGATGGGTACTATTGCTCCAAGAATTTGACCTTGAGATCAAGGACCGGAGAGGAAGTGATAACAAGGTGGCTGACCACCTATCTCGATTAGAGAGAGCAAGCCCACAAGAAGGAGATCATATCAAGGAGACATTCCCTGATGAGCAGCTTCTAATGATCGCTGAAAAACAAGCTCCTTGGTTTGCAGATATTGCAAACTACCTGGCTGCCGGAATCGAGCCATACCACTTGAATCACCAAGGGAGAAAGAGGTTCCATCATGAAGCTAAGCAGTATTTCTGGGACGACCCTTTGCTCTACAAAAGGTGTTCTGACCAATTACTTCGAAGGTGTATCCCTGAAGGAGAACAACAGAAAATACTGGAGCAATGCCACAATTCCCCTTATGGAGGACACTTTGCTGGAGCAAGAACAGCAGCTAAAGTGCTGCAGTCAGGTTTATACTGGCCCTCCTTGTTTAAAGATGCTAATGTTTTTGTTAAAAAATGTGACAGGTGCCAGAGAACAGGGAACATTACAAGAAAGCATGAAATGCCCCTTGTTCCAATAATGGAGGTTGAATTGTTCGATGTATGGGGCATTGATTTCATGGGGCCTTTCCCACCTTCCTTTGGAAACAAGTATATACTTGTTGCAGTTGACTATGTGTCGAAATGGGTAGAAGCTGTTGCTACCCCCACTAATGATGCCAGGAAAGTGCTGAAGTTCATCAAAAAGAATATTTTCACTCGATTTGGAACCCCTAGAGCAATTATCAGCGACGGGGGTACACACTTCGTGAACAAACAATTCCAATTGCTCCTGAAGAAATATGGAGTGCAGCATAAAATTGCCACCCCTTACCACCCACAGACCAGCGGGCAGGTAGAGGTGTCCAACAGGGAGATAAAAAAAATCCTGGAAAAGGTCGTAAACCCAGATAGAAAAGATTGGTCCAACAAATTGGATGATTCCCTATGGGCGTATCGAACAGCTTATCGAACGCCCATTGGCTGCTCCCCCTATAAGTTGGTGTTTGGAAAAGCGTGTCACTTGCCTCTGGAACTTCAACACAAAGCATTCTGGGCCATCACATTGCTAAACATGGATTCCAGAATGGCTGGGGAAAAGAGGTTGCTCCAGTTGGTTGAACTGGAAGAATTCCGGAGCAAGGCATATGAAAACGCCAACCTCTACAAGGAGCAGATGAAAAAGTGGCACGATAAAAAGCTTATCAAGAGAGAGTTAGAAGTTGGAGACAAAGTGCTGCTGTATCGATCCAGATTGAAACTGTTTCCTGGAAAGTTGAAATCAAGATGGGAGGGACCTTATGCAATCACTGAAGCACTTCCCAATGGAGCATTTGCCATTGCTCATGAAACATCTGGAGCAACGCTCAGGGTAAATGGACACAGACTCAAGAAGTATAATAGAGGGATCAAGGAGCATGAGAAACTAACTTCTCATCTCGATGACCCAGCTGAAGTCTGACTCAAGGAGCAACAAGTCGAGCTAAGACTATAAACGAAGCGCTACTGGGAGACAACCCAGATTTATTTCCACGTCGTTCTTTTTATTATTATTGTCTTTGTTTGAGAAAATTAATGTGCTAACCATTGCAGGAAGCTAGTTTTGGGGTTGCTCTTGAGCAACCTGATCCCAAAAGCAAGGAGCAACCAACACTTAGAATTTGATCCCTCAATGAGAAACCAAGTTCTAATTGGGCTGATCCACTTGCCCCTTTTAACCCAAGGGCCTGCAATGGGCCGCATGCGAAAAAAGAGAGAGAAAACCGAGTGGCGGAAGCAACGGAAGGATAATAGCTCCACGTCGTGCTGTCACATCCCTCCAATCAAGCGAGAGTAGCAGTTTCAAAAAGAAGAAACCGTCAGAGCAGAGGACAGTTGCTTTCCCCCAGGCATTTATGTGCAGCAGACGCTCTTCCACCCCATATCCGCCACTCAGCAAAGCCACGATCACCACCATACAGAGCGTTTTAACCTTCCCATCCTCCCCTTCGTTCCTTTATAAACACAGAACTACTATTTCATTCTCATAATCTTTTCTCCTTCAACCCACAAAAATCCAACCTTTACTCCCCACTCCATCCCTCCTACTCAGAACATTACACCATGACACGTCCAAAGGCCATTATACCTGTTGCTTCTATCTCCAAGAAGAGGACCCGAACAGGGAAAAAGCTCAAACCTGAGCAAACCACAGTCGACCGTACAGTCATACCAGAACGGGGCATAGTCCTCAGTAGCTCCAAACACGGAGATCTCGACCGATGGCTGACCGAGGATATAGCAGAACTGGATTGGGAACTCTTCATTGAGCCTCCCTCAAGAGCTCGCACTGAGTTCGTGACTGCATTCTTGGAGGGAATGAAGAAAGAAGATCTTCCAAAACTCCTCATCAGAGGCGTGAAAGTAGACTTCTCCCCTGAAGAAATCAACGAAGCATACAACACTGCTTCAGTTCCTGCCGAACAAGATGAGTTCGATAGATACTGTGCTGGCCGAGGGGATGAGGCCGTAACTGGAGAAGTGCTCCAAGAAATAGGCTCAGAGGGAGCAACCTGGGGAACTAAGGAATCCATCCCTAGGAAGCAACTCAAATTCGAAGCAAAGGTATGGATGCATTTTATTAACTCCCGTCTGATTCCCGTGAGCAACGACTCTAGAGTGAACTGGGAAAGAGCAGTGCTGGTCTTCTGCATCTTAACTAAGAAGAAGTTTGATGTTGGGAGGATTGTTTACAAACAACTGGTGGCAAATGCACCAAGAAACTCCCCCTTCTTTTTCCCTTGTCTGGTCACTGAAATGTGCAAGAGGGCTGGTTTAAAGGCCAACATCCCGATTTCGGATGAAATCATTCCAGAAGGGTCGGACATTGATCAGTCCACGATAAAAAGAATCAGAGACAATGAAGGATTGGAAAGTGAGGAGGAAGAAGAAAAAGAAGAGAAAGAAGAAAAAGAAGGAAAGGAGGAAGAAGAGGAAGCTGAAGTTTCGGGGAATGTGAAGGAAGAACCTCAGAAAACTCCAAGAAGGGAAAAACTTCCCTTTAAGAGAGCTCCTGCAAGGGGTGGACGAAGGCAGTTCCTAGTCGAGACAACTGACATGACTCAATGTCAAACTATGTTTGGTCTCGGAGCAGACCTTCTAGCCACTCAAGTGCAAGCCTTAGAAGACACAGTTGGAAGGGAGCTGCAATCTCTGAAAGAAGCCAGCTTGCTCATCAACAAAGAAAAGGTGGCCCTGCAGAATGAACTTGACCAGATAAAAAATGCTGGACCACTGCCGCAGAAAAAAAGGATTGAGGAAGGAGAGGGATCCTCAACCTTGCAAAACACGGTAAAAGACCTGGTGAAAGCAGTAGAGATGATGAACAAGAGAATGGAAGAGAGGGAGCAAGCCCACGAAAAAAGCAGGAAGGACTGGAAGGAGGAGATCGGGCTCTTGAAAGATGAATTGATGAAAAGCAAAGAGGAGGAAATTCAACTTCGATTGTACTACCGAGCTCGGGATCAAATCTTCGCCAGTAACTGGGGAGAAAAATTCAAGGGACAAACTCCATATCCACCGTTTCCAAATGTCTTCCCTCCAGAAGCAATAACAAATGCTCCGTTTAGCGGAGCAAGACAAGAAACTGGAGAGCATTAAGGGTCGCTACGGTGACCCCAGGTTCATTCGTTCCCTATCCTTTTTAACTTGTTTAAATCTGTTGGAATGAATGCTTGAAAGTTTTGTGGTGAAATGTTACTGACTTTGCTCTTAGATAAATGACTTCTGTGGTGTACCAGGGATTCGCCACCCTGTTTTATTTTTTTTTTTTTTAAATATATTGTTTTTAATTTTTGCTAAGTTTACCGTCCTAAGTGTCCTGATCTACTCAATGATTCTTTTTGCCCAGGATTCTGCTCCTTGAGATGCCCTAAAGAGTTTACAGTTTCTAACAAAGCAACATAGGGCATCACTCTGATTTGGAGCAACACCATGCACAAAAAGCAGCACTCCAAAAATCGGACACTCTGTTATTCAGTGGACTATTTGAGTTACCAAGGAAAGAACTTCAGGCTGTTTAAGTAAATTGCTCTGCTCCTGGTTAAAAAAAAAAAAAAAAAAAAAAAAAAAGGGTCAGCTCCTCTGCTCCAAAAATTTCGCTCAAAGAGCTCAAGTCATCAAGGTAAGAGCAAGAGCCGCTCAAAGAGCATACTGTTGAAGGTCAGCCCTATGCAAAGACAAGGGTAATTGACTTCCAGTTAAAAGACCTGAAAAGAAAGAAATAGAGAAAGGAGCTAGAAAGTAAGAAAAAAAAACAAAATCAAGCCAAAAAGATCAATCCGGAAGCAACTCTGTGGGAAACTGACTAAAAGAGTGGAAGAGTTCACACACACAATGAAGCTGGTGAAACTCACAAGTCATATGAGTGCTCTAATGAAGCGATGGAAGGAATTAAGTTAACTCTTCATCAATAATCTCAAGGAGCATTAGCCTGTCACAAGAAGACTGTTGGTTGTGAAGGATTACTCGGGACGAGTAATATCTAGTTTTGGGGTGTTGATAGTCCTCAAGAGTTGAGGCCCATTAAGTGCAAATTGTTCCACAAAACCCATGTTTTGGTTATAAATCACGCCCTTTAACCTTCTTCTTTTCATATAGAGCAACTGTTTTGAATAGTGGACCAGAGCAATGCCGAAAGTGGGAATTAAGGTAGACCTGGAGCAAATTTAACATTATCTTTTTCACATATGACTATTGGGTTAGTTTGCTTTGTTCAGGACACCTAAGGCCCATCAAAAGGAACCACAAAATGAAGAGAGAAGAAGGAGTGTTGCGCAGAAAGGAATGGAGGTGCTGCCTCTGCTACAGTACGAAAGCAAAGAAGCTGAGCAATGGGGAGCCGCCACGTCAGCTACAGCAGAAGAAGAGTGGAGGTGCCACCCTGAATCCGATACTCCTACTCACAAAGGGAGCCAAAAGCAAGGGGGACCACTTCCATTTAAGGCCAAGCTGGCAAGAAGCAAAGCTACCATTGGAGAGGATTTAGACAAAGCACGACCCTTGATGAAAGGAACAATGGAGATCAAATGAAGAACCCTATAAAAGGAACAAGCAATCCTCATAAAGGGGATCAGCACCCATCCTAGGACTGGTTGTCTCTTTGTTTTCTTATTTCTTTGTAAAAATGCTCACTAGGAGCTAACTTCCTCTAAGTAGGTGAGGGTTCCATAGAAGTAATCCCTTTTGTCTTAGGATAGCTTTGTAAGGAACACATATTTTATAAATGAATTTTGAGTTGCTCTTTGGTTTAATTTATTGATTTTGTGAAACCCTTTGGGCTGGCAACCTCATCCCGGGACCACTCGGTTGATGAAACACTGACAAAGGCGTGTGGAGCATTCTCAAAATCCTGGGGTAGTTTAGCCTGAAGAAAGGAGGGATAAACACCTGGAATGGGGAGCACTGCCATGTGAATCCATGCTCTTTTGAGAAGGCAGCATGGTTTCCTTGCATATAACTCCAAGTACTATGGAGTAACGTGGAGAGTAAGGCCTTACCCTCTGCTTACCTATAGCAAAACAAGGGAAGGAGCAAAATCCACTTGTAAAATATGCTACCAGGCAGGGTTAACCAAAGGGATGAAAACATGGAACCCGTAACACCTACTTGATCTTTTTCTTTCTGAAATTAATCTTAACTCAATTCCTATCACAACCTTTTCCTCACGATAACTGAACTGTGTTTTACTAGCTGATGCTCTTACTCTCATTTCGTTGACTGCTCTTAAATTTACTTCAATTGATGCCATTTTATTCGATGACCATGCTAAGTCATTCACTGCTCTCATCTGGTTCAGAATGGTTAACATTGTTTAACTAGCTGCCCAGAGATTGCTCTTTGTGAAGCTTAGCTGAGAATAGTGATTTGTTTTATTGCTCCATTTTACAAATTAAGTTTCCTTTAGTGCTTCTTACTTCACAACTCCTCCCCGAGGACGATAAATCTGGGGCTATAATACCCTATATTGCTTGACACGTACGCTTGCGTATAGTTGAAGATGGTTGCTCTTAGTCAGAGTAGATTGCTCCTGTTGGCAATCCTGATTACTACTCTACACTCTTGCTCTCTTAAAGAAATATTCCCGAGCAACTCTCAGTTCGACCAAGCAACAACCCTTATGCTCACCTCAAATAACATCATAATCTAATCAAGTCTAGTCATAATAAAGTTTCATCATGGCAAAATACATAATCATAATATGCATGACTCATAACAATAATGAAATCTCTATGCTGGCTCTATCAGTGTCCATCTCACGAACGTCATCTCCTGAAAATGTGCCCCAAAAGGGGTGAGATTTCTAACAGAAATCTCAGTAAGACAAGGGGTCCTCAAGGAATCCTCTACCCCAAGCTCACTTATAGGTATAATGTAAGTTCTAAAATAGTGCAGGCAATATATAAAGAAGAAGATTCATAACAAGATAAGAGGAATGGCTATATCGAGCCATTTGTAGTAGTAAACAATACAAAATATAAAATGAGCATGCCATGCAATATATCAAATGAGTGTGCAATGACGCATATATCCATGTCATGTGTGTATGCATCCTATTGGCCAGAGAATAAAAAGTAGGGATTACGTACGTCTACAAACCACAGTACAAGGAGTACACTATGTACCTCACACACAGAGTTACTATCTTGCATGTGGCTCGACATACTCAGGGATTACCGTCTCGTGTGGAATACCCCACATACATATACATATGGAAAATGCACTACATCATAATTCAGCTCAACAGCATATCCAACATTCATAACATAAACAGATATAATTCTATAATCCAGCTCAACAACATATCCAATGCTTTTAATATAAACAGATATAATTTCCATAATCCAGCTCAACAGCATATCTAATGCTTATAACATAAACAGATATAAGTTCTAGAAAACATACAATGCACATAAACTAATCCCCTATGGGGTTTGGCGGAACAAGCAGTGGATAAAATCAAAGACCAAAAGCTTACCTGTATCATAAAGTCCTCTAATACCAACTCAGTATCAATGTGGTCACCAACAACCAAACAATCCAGCGAGTCACAATCTGGTTTAATGGCAAACACATCATCAATAATCATATCCTACAATTTTATGTCAATGGAACATGTTTTTTTTTTTTCATTTAGCGTAATGCAGGCTTCTCCCAAAGCCCCTAAGCACAAATTGTCTTCTCCATTTTTAAAACTGCAGTTGCAACTCTTTACCAAAAATTCTACTATTTTAATATGTTAAACTAGACATCTCAAGCTTTCCAAAGAAATATTTTATGTCTCATTTGGAGTTGTATAACTCTGGTCATACTTTTCGCAAAGTGACTGTTACAAACTGAATTTACAGCAACCAAAACGCGACTTCAAATTGACACCGCGATCAAACCACTTATCCAATGGCTTTGAAATTTTACAAGTTTCTAGCCCTATGTGTTAGCTTCACATAGGTATGAACCTTACTCAATTTGGAGCTCTGTAGCTCGAGATATCGCGATTTTACCAAATTAATGTGTTGCTGTCACATTTGCACTAGGTAATCGATTACCATACAGTGGTAATCGATTACCACTTGTGCAGAAATGCGAAAAATGCATATCTTTATGCATAATTGCACATCTTTCTGCATAATTCGAGTTCCAATGGCCCACCAAGGTTCCAATCTTCGATTTATCCAAAAACAGAAGTTTAATCTACCATATTACACTAAAATTAACAACCTTTAACTTGAATCATCAAAGTTTCCCTTTTTAACAACCCAAAACTTCATCTTTTTCGTAGAAAATAAAGAGGAAAGGGTAGAGTGTATACCAAATGCTTGAAAACAGCAAAAAAGAGGCTTTAGAGATCTTGCTACAGCTCCAAGCTACTATCCAAGAAGGTGCGCGAATTTGAGCTTCCGAGTTTGATTCTTTCTCCACAAAGGTTGGTTCTTGAAGTTTGAAAGTAGGTGAAAATGGCTCCAAACTTCACAAAACACTGAAGGATACACTCCTCACTCACCAAGGCAGCAATCACACTCTTTCAAGATGCTCACTTTCTTCACTAACTTCACAAACTCAAGGTGTTTACTTGCGTGGAATGATCAATGGTGAAGAAAGAATGAGTCTTGGTGCATTTTCTTGAAGAAAGGCTTTGTCTTTCACGAAGAACAAAGGGTGAAAGAAATGAGAGGATGAGAGGCTATCTACTTCGGTGTTATAAATTCTGACCTAGGGTTTAGTGCCATTAGCTATTTATAGGTGCACTAACTTAAACTAACAGTATTATTTTAATTAGTTTCGCTCTTCGGTTAACTCTAAAATTTCATGTTCTTAACTTAAACATTTTTATAGGAATTACCATATTTTTCTTGTAATTTTCTTAGACACTTCACCGATATGCGTTTTATACAGCGAAATAGTCGGTATTAGTTCTCACATCACTGCTTGTTATTTTTGTCCCAAACTTGATATTCTTAACCTAGATATTTTTCTAGGAATATTCATATTTTTATTTCTATTTTTTGAATTACTTCGTCGGTATCCATTTATACCGCGAAATACCCGATGTTTGCACTTTCCTTCTGAAAAGTGACACAATATAATTATTATAATATTTCTATTTTTATCCAAGGTTAATTATGGAATTATTTTCTATACTAAATTAAATTATTTAAATTCTTAATTTAGCGGTGCATGTTCTTACATTCACCCCACCTTTTAAGAATTTTGTCCGCAAAATTAGAGACATACATGTCCTTAAACTCGGCGTATTGCCGGAGAAGCTCGTCCTCCCGCTCCCAAGTGCACTCCTTAGGAGTTCTACCTTAAGTTATGTCTAATCGATTATGTTCAATAATGTTTTGAATTCACTCACACTGTGAAAAGTATCTATCCGTGATGTACTCTGCCCCAGAGCGCACGCTCTCAGCATTTTCTCTATTATTGGAAAGATTCACACAGTTTGACCATCCATCAGAGGATGATATGCAGTATTTATTTTCAATTGAGTGACGAAAGCTCTTTGCAATGCATTCCAACACTAGAGGTGAACTTCGGGTACCGATCATTAGGGGTGTAAATGGGCCAGGCTGGCCCAGCCCAGCCTACGGCCCGGCCTACATTGAGCCTAGCCCAGGCCCAGCCTTTCAGAAAAGTAGAGTAGGCTTAGGCTTATAAAATAGCTTTTTTAATAAATAGGCCATAGGCCAATTTTGTCAAGCCCGGCCTACAGCCTTGTAGGCTGGCCTATTTAATTTATTAAAATAAAATAATAAAATAATATTTATTTTATGTGGCAAAGACACAAAGTGCCAAATAGCAATATCTCTTACTTTTTGTGCTATTTTATTTTATGAAAGGAAAACTTGTCTAATGTCTCCAAATTTTACATGTTGTTGCAACTTAATACCATGGAACAATGGGTACCTTGCTGGATTATGATGTTACTGATGAAGATCTTTCAATAATACTCTTCTTTCCCTTGTCTTGATGGTGGTTTAAAGATTTTTAGATGAATGACATTCTCTTGTAGACTTTATTTCAGCATCTAGTAATTGTATTTTTCTTATTTTTCCCATTTCTTTGACTCTATTCCTCTATGATATACATTCTAGAGCTGAGGTATTATGTTGACTCTTTCTTGTTTGTCATTTTTTTCTTATGAGAAGTAGTGCATGCATGAATGGAACTTTCTTTGCTCTATACAATTATTTTTTTTGCTTAGTACATATAGTGGGAGGCCTACAAGGCCTGTAGGCCATGTCAGGCTTTCTTATTTTTGAAAATGGGCCGGGCTTGGCCTACAAATAAAGCCTTTAATAGGCCAGTAGGCCAGATAGGCTAAATTTTTTTTGACGTAGGCTTGGGCCAGGATGGCCAAAGCCCAGCCCAGCCCAGCCCATTTACACCCCTACCGATCATTGACAATGCTCTCATGTACTCCATGAAGTTCTTATTATCACATCAATTTAACATTGAGCCAATAGCTCCATGGAAAAGCTTGCCTTCCTAGGCAAAAATTTGGGCAGACATGTCATTTCCATGATAACCAAACAGAGTTGACAGAAGTCTAAATATTCGACAATCTGATAATGAAATCTCAGGTCAACGCATATGTAAAGATTACCTCCTTGAGGTAAATTCCTCATAATTGTCGAAACAATACGCTCCTTAATTCTTGCAATTTCACATACGCGCTTGCACACGTTTCAAAACTAGCATCATAAAGTGGTAGCAACATCGATGAACGGTTCCTTAACTCAAGTTTTCATGACCTTGTGTGAATACTGATCCAACATCCACATATGGGACTCCGGAACATGTTCCAATTCACTTTCAGGATCTGATAAAATCAACACCGATGTAGTTATCGATGTCTCTATAAAATTTTGAAACTGTCATTCATACTAATGAATTTACACAAAAGGAATATCTTTCCTAGTAAACAAGTTAAGGGTAGTACACTCAGAGAGAGTCTTAGAATGAATACCCTATCAGAATTTATCAGCAAGAAAAGTTCCTGATTTCTAAGACATTCAGGGATCGTTCCCACTTTATAATTTCTTCTAGTTTACTAGGTCAACAGTCACTCCATCGACAAAGATGACCTAACCCACTGACTCTACTTCACACTAACTTGGGTGAGTTTAGGTCTTATTCCATGACTTTAGTTGTGCTTTACCTTACAATTTTCACAAGTTCTCACTCTTTAGAATAAAACCATATTTTCTTTCATAGTACAAAATCATATTCATGTTCATTTCAATCAATCTATGTTAATTAATATACCAATTTACATAGTAGCGTACCTTAGTTCATGTACACCTGCAAAATTTACAATTCAAACAGAAAGGTGAAATAGTTCTACATAATAGCATACCTCAATGTCCATGGCTTCTGCAAAATCGAAAGTCAATAAAGGATGGTATAACATCGACATATTACCATAATTCTTAGTATTTATTTCATGCTTAGTACTATCCATGGTGTTCACATGCAATCTACATATGTAACAGATCAACCATTTACATATTAACCTAGAGTCATGGAGATCACTCAACCCACAAAACTAATCGTACATGCACCTATCTCGCATATACAAGATCGTGCGTGGCCTTGCCACAAAGTCCAAGTGTTACACACTTAAGTTCTTAAAGAGAATTTCACACTCTCAAACAAACCTGACTAGAGAGTTTTTTTCACTCACACACAATAAGATATAATCTCTTACGCTTTTAAAATAAAGCACCATCACAGATTTTGTAATGGCGCAAGGCATCTTACCTTTCATATTAAACCTTGGCATATCATTCTTCGCATATTTTAATCATCCCACCACTTGGTGGTGTTGGAGTATAAATTCATATTGAAAGGACTACAGTCAAGTCTCCCAATGCATCATTATATCATAAGGCAAACTAAAATTGATTGATCTGTGCACCAGGACCCCCGATGAGTCACTCTCAAGTCGGTGCCCTCATGGGACTTCCAAGAGTCAACACTCTTAGGATCCAATCCCCAAACGAAAGCCCATGACATAGATTATTAGCCAAAGAACTAGTAGGCATACCGGCCTCCCGTGTACCTCGTACACAAAGATCACTCAATGAATCACACATCAACTGAGCATCCAATGGAACTCCTTAGAGGCAACCTCTTCGGATACATCCCTTCCCGGGATAGTCCATAATACTCTGATGGCCAATAATCCACTCAATCAACCTAGTTCACCAGTTATATTATCAAACACTTCATTTCAACATTCATTATATAAAACATAATTCATACATCATAATATGCAATCACAACAATCCAACACATAATTCCTCAATAGCCTGTCCGTACCCAAATGATCTCAAGGTTGACCATGGGTAGACAAATAAGATATGTTACGCAGTCTCGGCCATCCAACTGAAATACCACATCCCGAAAAATAGATGAAGCATCGCATTTGCACTAGGGGTAATCGATAACTCTAAGGTAATCAATGACCACCTATGCAGAAACACGAAAATGCATATTTTTCTGCATAATTTGAGTTTCAATGGCCCTCCAAGGTTCCAATCTTTGATTTACCCAAAAACAGGAGTTCAATCTATCATATTACACTTAAGTTAACAAACTTTAATTTGAATCATCAAAGTTTTCCTTTTTAACAACCCAAAACTTCATCTTTTTCAAAGAAAATAAAGAGGAAAGGATAGAGTGTATACCCAATGCTTGAAAACAGCAAAACAAAGAGGCTTTAGAGATCTTGCTACAGCTCTAAGCTACTATCCAAGAAGGTGCACTAATTTGAGCTTCCAAGTTTAATTCTTTCTCCACGAAGGTTGATTCTTGAAGCTTGAAAGTAGGTGGAAAAGGCTACAAACTCCACAAAACACAGAAGGATACCTCCTTACTCACTAAGGCAACAAGCACACTCTTTCAAGATGCTCACTTTCTTCACTAACTTCACAAACTCAAGGTGTTTACATGGGCGGAATGATCAATGGTGAAGAAAGAATAAGTCTTGGTGCATTTTCTTGAAGAAAGGATTTGTCTTTCATGAAGAATAAGGGGTGGCAGAAATGGGAGGATGAGAGGCTGTATTTACATCAGTGTTATAAATTCTGACATAGGGTTTAGTGTCATTAGCTATTTATAGGTGCACTCACTTAAACTAACAATATTAGTTTAATTAATTTCGCTCTTCGTTTAATTCTAAAACTCCATGTTTTTAATTAAATATTTTTCTAGGAATTATCATATTTTTCTTGTAATTTTCTGACACACTTCACCGATACGCGTTTTATACAGCGAAATAGCCGTATTAGTTCTCACATCACTGCTTATTATTTTTACACCAAATTTGATATTCTTAACCTAGATATTTTTTTAGGAATATTCATATTTTTATTTCTATTTTTCGAATTATTTCGCTGGTATCCATTTATACCGTTAAATACCCGATGTTTGCACTTTCCTTTTGAAAAGTGACAGAATATAATTATTATAATCTTTCTATATTTATCCAAGGTCAATTATGGAATTATTTCATATACTCATAATTAAATTATTTAAATTATTAATTTAGCAGTGCGGGTTTTTACACCTCAGACGACTTTTAACTAACTTCTGCCACCTATGCATTCTGTTGGGGGTCACTTTGGGAATCCTTTACTAATTCAGCAATGGGCCTGGCCCAAATCTTTTTTTTTCATCCCTTTTATACACTTTCATATGTTGGTCCGTATCACATACATAAATATATTAATGTTTTACTTTTAATATGTGTGATGTTAATGCATATTTATTAAATATCTCCATCTAGTAAACTAATCATTTGAGGAGGAGGCTAGTTGAAGATGATAATATCATCTTCCATGCCAAGGCTTTATTTCGCAAATCAATCCTTGCACTTGTTGTCAGACATAACTTTAGATAATTCTGGATAGACATAATTATGGATTTTGCTAGATAAGATAAAAGTTATTATGAAAGAATTTTAAGTATAAAATATACATTTATATAACCCGGGTCGGACCAGTGACCCACTGGTTGAACCAGTAACCCACTGACCCGGTACCCCGATCGAGTCGATCACCGGTTCGATTTTAATAACATTGTTTTAAAGTACTGCTCAGCATCATTGTTTAATTTGAGATTGAATAAAGGCATTAAAATTGTTATTTGTACCTTACGTGATGCTATTGGATGTTTATGTCCCACAAAATTTTATTGATAAAATTTATTTAAAAATTGCTTTAGCTTTTATGAGACAAATAAACCGGTTTCTTTTTTTCTCCGTGCAACACACTAGTTATGTTACAATAAAAAATAAATTATGATCACACTGATTTCCATTTTTTTATGGGTACGTACTTAAAGTGAGTTATGAATTATTTATTACCTACTAATTATATTTAATAGAGTTAAGCATTTATGGAGAATCCAACCCTTAATAAATCTTGAACAACTCACTTTGGGTATCATATGCATTAATGGACCATAATGTTCACATTTTATTTAATTTAAAGCATATTATAATTTTAAATTTATTAAGGAGTAAAAACCATAGTCCATAGTGATTACCTGGCAATCCATTAATATGTAATCATAAGGAGGATTAGGAAAATCCTGAAGCTAATTGTCGCATTGCTGATAATTGCACCAAGGGGATCAAAGTAGCCGAAGCTAGCGTGCGTAACAATGCAAAGTCCTCAACAACCAAACATTTCTTACCACTGAAGTAGCTTAAGTCTCCACATTCTTGTGTTTCTCCTTCAGAATCCTCAGGCCTAGGACTAGTACTGCATGTATGTAGTAACCTGGGAATAGTGGATCAAATGATGATTAAACCAGAGCTAGTAGTGTGAATGGTTCTTCCTTCATATTGGTTTCCATCATCTGATCCTTATAGAGATCACCCAATTTCCTTGTGCTATCATCATTCTCTGTCTCACATACAGTTAGGTGCACATTGAACCCTAACATGTTCCTTTTTCACCTTTATCCTTGTCCACAATTCCAATATCTTTATTCATCAAACGCACCTAAAGAAAATAAGATAAGATTTTTATCAAATGAATTTGGGGCTTAGTGAACTTATAATTCAAAATTATTTGGTAATAACTAACAATTAATACCTACCAAAGACTGCACAAGTCCCAAGTCCCAAGCCAGTTCCATCAACAAGTTATGCATCAATTCTGTTTAGAACCAAGTTAAATGATATGCACAAATTTTTGGTGTTGATTATTCTGAAACCTTCGCACCTGTGGCTAGAATGGACACTATTAGACTATTGCTAGCGATTGCAGCTCAAAAAGGCTGGAAAGTGTTTCAACTAGATGTAAAATTTGTATTCTTGAATGGTATTTTGCAGGAGGAGATCTATGTTGAACAACCCGAAGGATTTGTGGAAAAACATGAGGAAGAGAAGGTCTACTGCTCAAGAAAGCTCTATATGTCTTAAAACAAGTACCTAGAGCATGGTAATACAAGATAGATGAGCATATATCAAGCTTAGGATTCAAGAAAAGCATGTCAGAAGCTACTATGTATATAAAGCATGAAGATAATGATTTGCTTATAGTTTCTCTTTATGTTGATGATCTCTTGATCGCAGGTGGCAATGCCAAGCTTGTTGAAAAGTTCAAAAGAGAAATGATGCAGATTTTTGAAATGACAGACCTTGGACTCATGACATACTTTTAGGGAATGGAGATTAAGCAGTCAAAAGATGAATTTTTCATATGTCAAAAGAAGTATGCCAAGGAAATTCTCAAGAAATTTCATTTGGAGGATTGCAAGACAGTGACCACTCTAATGAATCAAAAGGAGAGCTTTAGCAAAGATGATGAAGCTGACAAGTTGAAGAAGGCTACTTTCGAAGTTTGATTGGTTGTCTAATGTACCTCACAATATCAAGACCGTACATTTTATTTTCTGTAAGTCTTTTATCTTGTTTTATGCATTGTGCTACTGGAATGCATTTAAAAGCAGCAAAAGAGTAGTCAGATACATCAAAGGAACAATTGATTTTGGTGTGAAATTTAAGAAAAGTAAAGACTTTAAGTTATTGGGGTTTTTTTCTGGAAGTGATTAGCGAGGTTCTGTGGATGATATGAAAAGTACCTTTGGTTATTATTTTAGTCTTGGCTCAGGAGTTTTCTCATGGTGCTCTAAAAAGCAAGATGTTGTAGCACAGTCCATAACAAAAGCTGAATTCATAGCTGCTACAACAACAACTAATCAAGTAATTTGGTTAAGGAAAATTTTATGTGATCTACACCTGAAGCAATGGAACAATACTGAAATTCATATTGATAACTAAGCAGCAATTGCAATTTCTAACAATCCAATTTCTCATGGGAGGACCAAACATTTTAAGATAAAGTTTTTCTTCTTATGTGAAGTTTAGAAAATTGTACTTTTTTACTACAAGTCAGAAGACCAATGGGCAGACATGTTCACAAAGCCATTACTTGTAAGCAAGATTGAAGATTTAATGGGTAGTTATGTATTGGGCAATTTTCTTTTCTGCTTTAATGGGTAGTTATGTAATGGGCAGTTTTCTTTTATGCTTTAATGAGTAGTTATGTAGTAGTGGGTAGTTTATTTTGCTTTATAAGTTGTACTGTTATGCATTAATCTGAATTAAGCACTTCATTTCTCAATTCTATTTTTCATCTCTGAAACCTTCACTTTTTCACCTTTATCCTTGTCCACATTTCCAATATCTTCATGCATCAAATGCACCTAAAGAAAATAAGATAAGATTTTTATCAAGGGAATTTGGGGGCTTAGTGAACTTATAATTCAAAATTATTTGGTAATAACTAACAATTAATACCTACCAAAGACTGCACATGTCCTAAGTCTGAAGCTAGTTCCTCCTTAACCAAGTGCAGTTCTGTTAAGAGTCTCACATTGATTGTTAATGTGCCTCTGGCAAGTGTGGTTTTTTCATGTTAAAATTGATAAGAATTGGGTCATAAGAGAGCAATTTAAATATATATTTGCTATTTATATTGATTCTTTCTATGTCAATAATATTCACCTTTTGGTTGTGTTTTTACAGGAAAAAGAGGAGTAAAAATTACAAATTGTAAAAAGCCTGTTGACGCGACTCCACACGCACGGATGTATCACACTATAAATACCAGAGAATTGGCGCTAGTTGGCGCCAGAATGGCGCAAACTAGCGCCACCATGCCACCTTGCGCCAACTGAAGAGAAGTGGCGCCACCAAAGTGAAGCAGATGGCGCCTCCCAGCATCATGGCGCCACTAGGCGCCCAACAAGAAGAAGAATGGCGCCACCAGGCGCCCAAGTCAAAGAGAAGTGGCGCCACTAGGCGCCCAAAATGAGAAGGATGGAGCCAACTGGCGCCGAGTCACGGGAATTGCAGCATACATTGGGCAGGAAGTTGGCGCAAACGTGAGCCAAACCGGCGCCAACTGGCGCCGGGTTGTGGGATAGAAGTACGGTGTTATCTCGGGGGTATTTTTGGAAGAAGGAAAAGAGTCCTATAACTAGGGATATTGGGGTTTTCATCCTGAAAGGGGGTAGGATAACGATTCGTATGCATGCTAGGAATAGATGTGTATTGAATTGCGGATGCCTAAATTATAGAGTTCATCGCTTAATTTTCATGAGGGATTGCTAAGGGATTAGGATTCCAATTGGGGATTAAAGGGTTAAATTTCCAAGGGATTGAGATTTAACTAATTATTTTAGATAATAATTTATCCGAGTAATTTTATAAATTAATGTTGCAAATCAATCCAAAGTAAGAAGTGGGGATCATAAGGTGAGTGCTCTCTAGCTACAATACCTTTCTCATATTTTTAAATCAATTCTCATTGTCGTTGTTTTATTTCTCTTACATAAAAAATAAAAACAAGTCTTTATTTCATATTGTTACTCAAATTCAATTCACAATTTTCCAAACAACAAACCGAGTTTTCCAACTTAAGGGGACTGGTTATTGTAGTACTTGGTTTACAATCCCTGTGGAGACGATACTCTACTTACTCATTATATTACTTGTGCGATCGGTATACTTGCCGGAGAGCATCAATTGTGTAGGTAACTAGTGTGGGATTTATAAGGCCTTAGGCACTCCCACCCTTTGAGCTAACTTTTAGGGTGGTGATCCTATGGGTTCCTAATGTTCATGGTGGCTTTCACTCTATCGACATTGACCCGATGGTAGCCCTTTCCCTTTTTGGAAACTTCGCTCACACCTTAATCCAGCCTATAAATAGACCTTTCTGTGGCCTAACTCTTAATGAAAGCACCAATGTTACGGACCTTGAGGTCACCACCCCAAATGCTAGCTCACAGGATGGGAGTGCTTAAGGCCTTATAAACCCCATATTAGTTGTATAGGCATCCAATATGGGACTTGTAACAGTTTCTTTGACTTGGACATAATTCTCAAACACAGATTTGTGCTTTTCTTTAGGAATTCCTTTTCATGTATCATCCACTTCAAACACAAGATCCATATTGTATGGATCTTGTTGGATTGAATTCACAGCTTCTAACTCATCATCAACTTTGTTTTTCTTATAAAATAAGCATGATAAATGTTTCGTGAAATATATTGATTAGTAGTGATTATTGTGTTCTGCAAACTTGGCTTCTGAGTCCATACCCAAACTGCTATGTGCCCCTCATCAGTAAATTTAACAACATTGCTTAGTAAATTACACAAAGCTTGTTTAAGTTTTACCTTATCACCTTTCACACGTGAATATTTGATAACACAGACATTACAAAGGTCCAATATAAGATCCACACATTTCTTCATAGCCACAGGATGGTATAAATCAACTGCATCTTCCAGAAGATGGAATACATCAAAATCCTCTTCATCAAATTGTAATTTCCCTGCCTCAATTTTGCTTGTGTCAAGTATAGAATTCAACAATCCTAAGTATATATGCACATAAAGAAAACAAGTCAGTGATACCATAAGAATTAAATTCATCAAGAAATGAAGTGACCATTAAAGGACCTCCGTGGGGTAAAAGAAATTTTGACGATGATAAAGACGATAGCGAAGACTTGAGATTATTACAAATTAATACATATGCATATACATTATTATCTCATGAAACTTGAGATTATTAAAAGTTGAATATGTTTGCATACACCATTGTACCATGATCTATTATAAAATGAATATGTATGCATGCATTATTATCTAATGATCTATTATTTTATATATGTATGCATTAAGGGGGAGACTTGAGATTTATATTGTTATCTAACCCTATGCTACAAACCTCTTTATTGTTTTAATTTGAGTACATTTATTGCCATTATCAAAAAAAGGAGATTAAAAGACCTCTTTGAGGTAAAAGAAATTTTGATGTTGACAAAGACAAGAGTGAAAATCTCAAATTAAAGTTATGAAGATCCAAGACATGAAGAATATTATATAGGTTACATTTTTGTAATACACTCTTTATATCATAAAAATGTCACCCTAAGCTCTATTAGGTGTTCTTCCACATCCTTATTAAAGAAGCCACTTTCCCAACAACTATAACCATGGAAGACATATACAAAATCATAGTTATATAAAGGTATAATCACACGAAGTTTGGGTTACATGAATGGATGACATTACCTAGTAAGTCTATAAAGGGTTATAATCTTTAATACAATCAAGGATATATATGATTGAGTTATTACGTATGTGAAAACTTTAATGAAACGTCAAGTTATTTTTCTATTACAGTGGGTGTATACCAAGGTTTTGCTTTGAATCCTTATCTTTTTGCTCTAGTTATGGATGAACTAACAAAATATATTCAGGATGAAATGTCACGGTGTATGCTATTTGCAAATGTTATTGTGCTTATTGGTGAGATCAAAGATAATGTTAACAAAAAAGTAGAATTAAGGAGAAGCATATTGAAGTCTAAAGGGTTTATGTTAAGACGAAGCAAGATTAAGAATAAGAATTGTGAGTTTGCTCCATTAAGAGATGAACGTCAAGATTTCATGCATTTGCTTATATAAAAGCTACTCAAGAAAATGCTTTAAGATATTTGGAACTAATTTTGCAAAAGGGCGACAAGTGGATTAATCTCCATCTTTGCGGTTTGGTTCCCCTTCGCTATTGTTTTTCATTCTTTTGGGGTTTCTCCGTCTTGCTTCGACGATTCCCCTGATCTTGAATCACCAATGGAGATTTAGACATAATTGTCTCCGATGTTTTTCCTTTCTTGAATTGGCGGATAGGTGATCGTTATTTTTCTTATTTTGTTATTTGAATTTCAACTTTACTAACGAATAGATGATGGTTACTAGTGGAGCCTATTTAATGTTAATGGATAGGTACTTTTATGGTTGGCTTGTATTATCTATTTAAACCTTGAAATATTGGAATAAAGATGAACAAATAAGAAGAACTATTCTGTTCACTTGTTTGTGTGCTTGAGGCAGGGTTCCCTCAATTGAACTCAAATCTCCCATTTTCTTCTAAAGTAGGTGTATGTAACAAACATCTTGGGTGGCAAGAGAGACAACAATGTGAAATATGCATGATTGAGATATTTGAGTTGTAATGAATATGTGAACAACTTTTTATGGGAAAAGTTCACGTGAACCAAGTTATTTGTCATAAAATGAATATTATGATACAAATAGGTTTTACAATTCATAAAATGTGGACCAACATATAAAGGTTATCTACAGCAAATTGATTGGGAAAATTAATTACTTTATATATGATATAAAATAATTTTTGTTTCCCCAAAAAAAGAAGTGAAGTTCCTATTAGTTCTACCCATCTAAAGTTTTGGTGTTTATTATTCATGAAAAAAATATTATTAGCCGGAGATGTTATTGTTGGGCTTCCTTCTTCAATGCTAAGCCCAAGCCCATTTGAGGGGTTTCCTAAAAAAACCCTAACCCTAATTTCCACCTCCTCTATATATACTCATTAGTTGTGGGTGGAGGCTAGGTCAGATTTAAGAGAACAAATTTGAGAGAATTATTTGATTGTTTGAGCAAAAGCTTTATGCTTTGCATTTGAGAGATCTCTAGAGAGAGTTTGAGTGAAAGATCTCTAGGGTAGTTTGATTATCACCATTGTTGGAGATGTTGAGTTAACCACCACATTGGTGTATTTGATTATTTGTAACCATTATTTTCATAGTTGATTTCTGATCTGGACTAGGTCCCGTGGGTTTTTACTTCTTCATTGGAGAAGATTTTCCCACGTTAAATTTGGTTGTGTTCTTCTTCTCTCTCTCCTGTTTTTCGTTTTGTTTTTCCGCTGCGCTGCTTGACCTGGTGAAGTTCAGGTCGAGGTATTGCCGAGATCTGAGATCAGGATCTTGTTGATTGACTTCCGCACAAAGGCCCCTGAGCCGATCTGAGGGAACCGAGTTTTCCCAACAGTGGTATCAGAGCCCGAGTTCGACGGGTTCTGAGGGAGACGAGATGGAGACCAGTGGCATAACTCATGATGGAGATATGTTCAAGTTGACCGCAGACAACTTCACTTATTGGAGACCGATGATGGAAGATCATCTCTACTGCAAAGATCTACATGAGCCCATTATCCTTGATGAGAGACCGGCAGGCAAAACTGATAAGGAGTGGGAGATCCTGAGTCGAAAGGCGGTAGCCACGATCAGGAAATATATTGATAAAAGCCTCTTTGAGCACGTGTCCGAATTCACGAACGCGTATGAGTTGTGGACGAAATTAGAGTCCATGATTCAGAAGAAGACTCCCAGGAACAAAGCACACCTGATCCGCCGACTTGTTAAGCTTGAATACAAGGACGGCATGAGCATGATTGAACACCTGAACACCTACAAAGGTATTGTGAATCAGCTGTCAAAGGCTGATATGAAAATTGATGAAGAATTGCAGGCATTGCTGTTGTTGAGCTCGCTGCCAGAAAGCTGGGATACTCTGGTGGTGACCCTGAATAACTCGACTCCAGATGAAAAATTGAAGATGGATGTCGTGACAGACAGCCTCCTGGGCGAAGAATTCAGGAGAAGAGAACGAGGTACTTCGAGTACGTCTGAGGCCAACGTTGCTGAGAACAAAGGGAAATCCGACTCCCGCGGTAGAAGCAAAAGCCGAGGTAGAGGTCGTGACAGACGAGATAAGTCCAGAGGTCAGTCAAAGCCGAAATATGAGTTGAAGTGCTTTTACTGTGGAAAGACAGGCCATAAGAAACCAGACTGTTGGACCCTGCAGAATGACGAGAAGAACGGCTCTGTGAAGCCGGATCAGATTATTCCCAAGAAGAGGGAAGACAAGAGCACCACTGCGGTGGCTGCCAACCCTGATGCCGAGATATTCCTCCTTGGTGAGGATAATTATTTGAATGTTGCATATGATGACTGCACCTGGATTGTTGACTCTGGTGCCTCCTTCCACGTTACTCCACACAAAGGTTTTTTCTCCTCTTATCGAGGTGGTGATTTTGGAGTCGTGAAGATGGGAAATCAGGTGACCAGCAAGATTGTTGGTGTCGGCGATGTAACTCTGACCACAGATGTCGGATGTCGACTTGTGTTGAAGGATGTGAGGCATGTTCCTGACATGCGTTTGAACCTAATCTCGGTAGGCAAACTTGATGATGTTGGGTTAGTGAACTACTTCGGTAGTGTGAGATGGAAGCTGGCCAAGGGAAACTTGGTCGTGGCCCGAGGTAAGAAGGAAGGCTCCTTGTACGTGATGCAAGGAAAGATCAATGGCGGAGAAGCCAATTCTGTTCGAGATGAACCTAGCTTGGAGCTATGGCACAAGCGCCTCGGCCACATGAGCGAGAAAGGGCTACAGATCCTGAACAAGAAATGATTATTGACCAGGTTGAAAGGCCAAGCGTTGGAGAGTTGCACGCATTGCCTAGCTGGAAAGCAGCACCGGGTTTCTTTTGTGAGACCGGATCAACCTAGACGACGCAGGGGTATATTCTTGACCTCGTTCATACTGATGTCTGCTCCATGTCGGAAAAATCCCTTGGAGGAGCTCAGCACTTTGTTTCATTTATAGATGACCATTCCCGCAAAGTGTGGGTGTATTTGTTGAAGTCTAAAGACCAGGTACTCCAATCCTTTAAAGAATTCCATGCTATGGCCGAAAGGGAGACTGGCAAGAAATTGAAGGTGGTCCGATTTGATAATGGTGGTGTGTATTGCGGCCCATTTGATGCATACTGCAGAGCGGCCGGGATTCGACTTGAGAAGACGCCCCCCAAGACTCCACAGTTGAATGGACTGGCTGAGAGGATGAACAGAAAAATTGAAGAGAAGGTACGAAGCATGTTATCCAATGCCGGATTGCCGAAATCATTCTGGGGAGAAGCCATCAAAATAGCTGTTGACTTGATCAACCTCTCACCATCACAGCCACTTGAAGGAGAAATTCCAGAAGAAGTCTGGACAGGTCGGAAAGCGGCCTATAATCAATTGAAAGTGTTTGGATGCCGAGCTTTCGTGCATATCCCTAAAGATGAAAGGGCTAAACTTGATGCAAAGACCAAAGAATGCATTTATCTTGGTTCGCCGAGATGTGAGTTCGGGTTCCGACTTTGGGATCCAATCAATAAGAAGATCGTGAGAAGTCGAGATGTGATCTTTCATGAGCATGAGAACATTCATGACATCTCGAAGCCCAAAGTCCGGGTGACTGTCAGACGTGAAGAACCCATCCCTCCTGTCCGAGCTGAAGCAGGGAGAGAAAATCAAGAAAATGAAGAAAATGATGATCAGCAACAAGCTAATGATGACCAAGACACCGAGGTCCGAGATGATGATGAGATCCGGGATGAAAATGATGAACCGGGTTCTCAAGCTGAAGAACAGCCGAGATATCCAACTCGAGAAAGAAGACCCTCTTCAAGGTACCCATCTGATGAATACACCGTTGTTGCTGAAGATGGTGAGCCTCAAAGTTATGATGAGGCTATGACTAGCTCAGAGAAAGAAGAGTGGGAAAAGGCAATGCAAGACGAGATAAAGTCTCTGCACGAGAATCAGACTTATGAGCTGACTGAATTGCCAAAAGGAAGACAGGCTTTAAAGAATAAATGGGTCTATAAGATTAAGAATGAAGAGAACGGGCAAAAGCCGAGATACAAAGCCCGAATTGTGGTGAAAGGCTGCAATCAGAAGAAAGGAGTAGACTTTGAGGAGATTTTTTCTCCTGTTGTGAAAATGACCTCGGTCCGAACAGTGTTAGCCATGGCGGCTTCGATGGACCTCGAGGAAGAACAAATGGACGTGAAGACGACATTTCTTCACGGTGATTTAGAAGAAGAGATATATATGGAGCAACCTGAAGGGTTCCAAGCTCCAGACCAAGAAGACTTGGTATGTCGATTGAAGAAGAGCCTCTATGGCTTGAAGCAAGCACCTCGGCAGTGGTACAAGAAATTTGAATCATTCATGATTGATCATAAGTTTGAGAAGACTGAAGCCGACCACTGCGTATTTGTGAAGAGGTATGAGGCCGGAGATTTTCTGATTTTGTTGTTATATGTTGACGACATGCTTATTGTAGGGAAAGATAAATCGAGGATAGCCGCCCTGAAAAGGGCGTTGAGCTCGTCCTTCGCAATGAAGGACCTCGGCCCTGCAAAGCAGATTCTCGGAATAAAGATTATCCGAGATAGACAGAAGAAGCTACTGTGGTTGAGTCAAGAGAAGTATATTGAGAAGATCTTGAAGAGATTTAGCATGGACAAAGCCAAAACAGTGACCACCCTCTAGCCGGACACATAAAGCTTAACCAGAAGCAATGTCTGAGATCTGATGAAGACAAAGATGAGATGATGAAGGTCCCTTACCAATCCGCCGTCGGAAGCTTGATGTATGCAATGGTTTGCACTAGACCCGACTTGGCGTATGCTGTTGGAATGGTAAGCCGGTATTTGTCAAACCCCGGCAAAGAGCACTGGGAAGCAGTGAAGTGGATCTTCAAGTACCTTCGAGGTACGACCGACTTATGTCTCCGATTTGGAGAAGGCAAAGCCGAGTTGCAAGGCTACTCGGATTCTGATTTAGGGGGAGACGCCGACTCGAGGAAGTCGACTACTGGATATTTGATGAGATTTGCCGGAGGAGCTGTCTCTTGGCAATCAAGACTTCAGAAATGTGTTGCACTATCGACAACCGAGGCTGAGTACATTGCCGCTACTGAGGCAAACAAAGAGATGTTGTGGATGAAGAAGTTCCTCATGGAACTCGGCCATGATCAAGACAAGTACGAGCTGGGTTGTGACAATCAAAGCGCAATCCATCTTGCGAAGAATTCGACCTATCACTCCCGCACTAAGCATATTGATGTGAGGTATCACTGGATCCGGGATGTGGTGGAAGGTGGAGAGCTCGAACTCGTCAAGGTGCACACTGACCAAAATTGGTCCGACATGATGACAAAGCCGGTTCCAGCAAGAAAATTTGAAGACTGCTGTGAAGGAGCCGGGTTGATGCTGAAGCCGACGCATTGAAGTCGGAGGGGGAGATTTGTTGGGCTTCCTCCTTCAATGCTAAGCCCAAGCCCATTTGAGGGGTTTCCTAAAAAAACCCTAACCCTAATTTCCACTTCTTCTATATATACTCATTAGTTGTGGGTGGAGGCTAGGTCAGATTTAAGAGAACAAATTTGAGAGAATTATTTGATTGTTTGAGCAAAAGCTTTATGCTTTGCATTCGAGAGATCTCTAGAGAGAGTTTGAGTGAAAGATCTCTAGGGTAGTTTGATTATCACCATTGTTGGAGAGGTTGAGTTAACCACCACATTGGTGTATTTGATTATTTGTAACCATTATTTTCATAGTGGATTTCTGATCTGGACTAGGTCCCGTGGGTTTTTACTTCTTCATTGGAGAAGGTTTTCCCACGTTAAATTTGGTTGTGTTCTTCTTCTTCTTCTCTCTCTCTCTCTCTCTCCTGTTTTTCGTTTTGTTTTTCCGCTGCGCTGCTTGACCTGGTGAAGTTCAGGCCGAGGTATTGCCGAGATCTGAGATCAGGCTCTTGTTGATTGACTTCCGCACAAAGGCCCCTGAGCCGATCTGAGGGAACCGAGTTTTCCCAACAGTTATTGTCTTAAAATATAATGTGTAAGGAGAACATATTTATAATATATAATAGGAAATCATGACCCATGTCAATGGTGAGCAAATGGGAGAAAAACTATAATGAAGGATGAAATTTTTTGGCATAAAATATTAAGATATCTTCATGACATAATGTTGGCATACAACACAACACTCCTCTACCCCAACTTCTATCAAATATATTAATTAATATTAAATACTTGACAAGTTTTGCACAGGTAAGGGGCATTGCTTTCTGATTTATGCATAACTATCGTAGCTTTTAGTTCTCTTTGAAGTATCAATAACTAAGTGGCATCGATGCTCCATTTGAACCAAGTTGTCGATGCAAGGAAGTCTAAACAGAATGACGATTCATGCATTTTCATAGGTTGCCCTCAAAGTTTAGACCATAAAAAATTAACAAAGAATGTAGAGATGTCAGTTCTCATTCCCTCACTGAAAATAGAGCCTGGCTTTTATGAAAATTTAGAGTCTTAAAAGTGGTCTTGTAATTGAATAGAATAGATCGGAAGACGCTACGTTATTTTTGAAATATTGATGCAGAAAATAGACATGAATTAAGCTAACAAAATAAGAACAAATGTAAAATAAGTAGTAAAGTCCTTCACCTGATTTTACTTGATTGTCTTTCTTCCTCCACTACCTTTTATCTCAAAATTCTTTCCATCTCTATGTTCTCTTCTTTTCAATTTGTAGAAGAAAGTGTACCGTTGGAGGTTCATAGATATGTCCCATAGAGGGTGAAGTATGTCAATCTAGGGGTACTCCCAGCAGCCATGGTATGGACCAAGGCTCTGTTGAAGCTTCCCGTGTATGTGCATCAAGGGAGAGTATGTGTATAGCTAGAATGACCCTGCATAGAGGCAGAGTAACAACATATGAAAGGACCATAAGAGAAGATGCCCCGTCAATGTGAGAGGGGGTATTTAAAGAAGAAGTCCTTGCCTAAGCGTGAGAGAGAGGTCTTTTTCACTATTCACTAGCTCTGTCTTGTCAAGATGACAAGACATGTTGCCGTACTATTAGTGCGCAGTGGGGGATAAATGAAAAGTTCCAGTGATGAGCTACTATGGTTCATTATGGGTGCCCTTTAGAAGGTTCTAGGTATGAGCTTTAAAGATTGGACATAACTGGTGGGTTTGTAGAGTGGGCCGGCCTGAACAGAAGCCCCCAGCTTGGTAGTTTGCGAGTCAAGGTGCCAAGATATATGGCAACTTAGGCCAGCTATCAGTAATGTGTAGTGACCAAGTATGATATAGTGTAACCGATCGGTAATACGTCGGCTTTTATGTGTTGTTTATTTGTTGTCATCAAGTATGAATTAGTGCTTCAAGAGAATCTTCTACTCTAACTTGCAATTGTGTTGAACTTTAATTGTCTTCAAAAATATGCCTGTAATCTCAATTCATTTAGATGACTAGGTTCACTCTTTCACAACTTATAATCGCCCTAAAGGCTTTCTTTATAAGTTCTGGAAGAGTTTATCATAGTTGCGAGTTGGATCTTGATGTATAGTTGCTCAGATATTTAAGTCTCCGATCAAAAATGGATCGGCAATAGTAACTTCAAAAGTTGTTGAAGCGAAAATCATTTGATTGTAATAACTAACACTTAAATAATAATAAAAATGTGCCTATATGGGACGTTGGCCAGACACCGGCCATCTAGGACTTTGGCCGAGGGGTAGCACATCCCAGACTTTGTTTGTCGAGGGGTAGCACATCCCTGACTCTTGTTATTAAGGGTGGGAACCAACTCGGCCTTCATTGTTACTGGGGGTGAGAACCTTCCTAGCCTTCGTTGTATATCAGGGGTGAAAACCGTCCCGGCCTTTGATCTATACCGTGAGAGAAAACCATCCTGACCTTCATTATATACCGGGGATAAGAACCGTCCCGGCCTTCGATCTATTCCAAGGGTTAAAATCGTCCCGACCTTCATTGTATACCAGGAGTGAAATTCGTCTCGACCTTCATTGTATACCGGGGTGAAAACTATCACGGCTTTTATTGGATACCGGGGGTGAGAACCATCCCAGCCTTCGATCTATACAGGGGGTGAAAATTGTCCTGACCTTATATCTATATCGGGGGTGAAAATCGTCCCGACCTTCATTGTATATCGGGGGTGAGAACCATCCCGACCTTCGATCTATACCGACGGTGAAAACCGTCCGGCCTTTATTGTATACCCGGGGTAAGGACCATCCTGACTTTCACAAAGGTTTAATAATAGACACCCTAGAATTATGAGGGCAACAAATTTGCAAGTGGACTTTGAGTTTGATAATTATTGGGCAGCTCGTATGAAATTTGTAATCAAATAAGAGGATATAGAATGTCCAAAAGGAGTTATATATATATATATATGTGCGCGCGCGCGCGCTTGAGAGATATTATTACCGAATGTCAAAAATAAACACCTGACTATATGAGTAACTCTAGACGCTTTGGCTTGTAAATTTTGGTCGGGTAGCTTTGAATATGCTGGTGAATGCTAGTCATATGCTTGTTTGAAGGCTTGCAAAAAAATGTAGCTCCAAATAGAGAGGTGTATATGATGCTTTAATCGTGTGATAGTCTCCACGAGAGATATTTCTTCTTACTTTGAATTTTCTAGCTTTGCCTTAGTATGGAGAGTTTGTTGTTTGAATGTAAATGGGTCCCAGGAATTTGCTTGCATGGATTTCAAAGATGAGAACTTCCGGAGATGGCTTTCTTTAATGTTTCTTTGATGGGTGCACGTCCCACGAGAAACTTTGATTGAAGCTTTATCAGCTTTACTTTGGTCTTTGCATGTTGAGCTTTCGTCTTTTATTCTGGTCTTCGCATGTTGAACTTTGGTCCTTTATTCTAGTCTTTGCATGTTGTATTGCCAATTTCAGCCTTCTTGTGCTTACATTGGCTGGCTGGCTGGCTGGGTAGTATAAAGGTTGGTCCTCCTACTTGCTGGTTGGATGGGCAGTGTGAAGGCTGGTCATCTTGTTGGTCGGGTGGATGGGAGCCAGTATACCGGTCGATACTTCAGTAAATTTCTGGTCTCGAAAATTAAAACTTGAATGGGTCCCAGATTATTACGTTCCTAGCAAAGATATCAGAGATGTCGTGGATGTTGATTTTAGTAACTTGATTTGAATCTAGATGGAAAGTTTAGTGGGTGACCACCAAATTTGGAATGAAAACAAATTGATTTGTCACTATATGGAGAGTTGAGTGGGTCCACATCAATATGTAAGTAAATTGATTAATTCTTGGGTTATGTTTATCTCATTTTACATGAGATAAACATCTCTCCTACACACACAAAAAGGGTTGGGTCCCACCACTTTTTTTTTTCTCTCTCCTCTTACATGTGGGTCCCACTTATACTTTTATTTCTACAACATGAGGTAATTCTTTTCCTACAACATAAAAAAAATATATCCCTTAATTCTTTTTCGAGAATCATGCCTCGTGTAGATGATTACAATACAAAAGCTTTATGGACTGAATTCAATCCCTTCTTTCTTTTTTGCATGGGCTCGCCGCGTTGGTCTTTAGGAATTTGAATGACATTGATATCTTTAAGATGGGTCCCACAAGAGGCAAAAGTTGAAGGTTGGCTTTGTAAATTTGTGCTTTGTTTTGGTTCCATGTTGAAGACTTTCATTGCATTTTTATTTCTCTGTGGGCCCTGCCACTCTCATGAAGCTTGAAGTTGGTTAGCTTTGCTTTAGTTTCTTTAGCTTTGGTACTTCTTTAAGCGGGGTCCACGCTTTTATCAAGTAATGATTCTCCCAAATTTCTTCAACTATTCAATTTCTGGTGCTTTTGAAACTGCTTAGGGTGTTTGGTTGAGGTTAAATTTTTTTTTACTAGGGAAATGTAATTGCTAGGAATCTGCAGGGAAAGTGAGTTGGATAGGAAAATTTTAAAAAAGTTGTTTGGTTGGGTAAAATTTTACCAGAAAAATTGAATGAAAATTATGAAAGTGTGTTTGGTTGAAAATAAAATATTGATGGAAAAAGTTATTGAAATTACGAAATTATCCTTTAAAAATAACCATCTATTAAAACCAATTGTCCCGTCGGTGGTGGCAGTCGCAAAAAAGCCAAACGCTCTCGTACTGTTTCTGCAATCTCCTCCTCCACCGTTGTGACTTCGGCACCTGCTCATCAGGCTGGAATTTCCCCGGAATGCCAGATGGCAGTAACATTGGCGGTGGTGTTGCTGCTCCTGGTGCCGAAAATTCATGGCAGTTTGAAAACGGCAAAGGTGGGTTTGTAGGTGGAGACTGCTTCTCTTGGCTTGGACTAGCGATTTCAACACCTGGAAATGGCCTCAAATGAACCCACCCTTTTTTCCCCCTCTTTTGTTTTGGTTCTCTTCTTGAAGGGAGGTTGCTCTCACTGATGGTTTTAAGTTTAAGGTTACTACGTGTTGTAATGGAATCGTGGTATATTATCATCATCTATGAAATTAGAAGAACAATTGTTAAGACTTCTGTTTTTTTTTTCCTTTGTTTTTAATTTGTTCTGTTTATGTTTACTGTTGTTTAGTGTTTAGTGACTGAGCTGTGTGATTGTATTAATTCTCCGACGCGGTAGATCCAAATCACGGGTCTCTTCTTCGACCAGCTACCCTTTTCTGCAAACTTTGCGTAGGGGTAATGTGGTCACTGTATTATATCACTTGAAAAACTTATCTGGATTTCAGACAAATACCACCATCCAAAGAGCTTTCTGAAACAGTGTTTTTCACACAAATGACATGCAATACTAGATAGATAGGCAATTAGCATTGATGGATAAATTTCATCAAATCTCTAAACCAAACGTGGACATTACACAAAGCCAGAATCACTTTGATGGGAAACTCACCAAAACACCTCAACCAAACACTACCTTAGTCTTTACTATGTGATGGGCCCACGAGAGATGTTTGGGAAGTTTGAACCCATACTTTGAATTTGTTAGCTTTAGTCTGGTCCCACGTGATTTCAAGACTAAGACCCCGTTTGTTTCATCTTCTAAAAAAAGTAACTTTTACTTCTTCTTTATTTTAGAAGTGCTTTTTATAAAAATTAAAGCTATTTATATTTTTATAAAAATATTTAGTTTTTTTAAAAAATATTTAGTTTTTGACTTCTGCTTTTCTTAGAAGTTAAAATTTTTAGCTTCTGAAAAAAGTAAATTTTTGACTTTTTTTGTGATTTCTACTTTTTTTAAAAGCAGACATCCAAACGAACTAAAAACGAGAAGTGCTTTTTTTTTTTTCTTGAAAAAAAGCAACTTTTGAAGAAAAAAAAGCTCATCCAAACGGGCCATAACTTCAAATGGCTAGTGTTAGCTTATAGCTTTGGCCACATTTTTCAACATTGACATGACAATATGAAACGGGCCTAGCATTTGGTAGGTACTTCTAAACTCTTCAAAACTTGTCGGTGTAGGCTATGAAGCACGGACACAGCATTTTGTTTGAAAAATGTATGTTAGACACCGACACGCTCCGACACGCGGTCATATTTTCGGACACGTTGACTATCCTGGCACGCGATTTTGATCGTATCCGACACGATCAAAGGACAGAAACATAATTTTTTTGAAATTTTTATAAAATTAAAATAATTCTAAAGTAAAATATAAAAGTAAATTGTAAGAAGAGGAATAACGAAGAGAAACGCGAACGGCGATGAATGTGGTGACTCGATTGCTGACTCGGGACCAACTCGTCGGCCATGGAGAAATGCCCTTCGGATCGGTCTGGTGGTTCGTCTATGCCGGGATCTCATGTTTCATCGTCGTCTTTGTCGGAATCATGTTCGATTTGGGTTGGGTTGTAAAGAAGTGATAATTAAAAGGGAGAAGAAAAAAAGAAACGTTACTTTGGAGGCAAAGAAGAACGAGAAGGAAAATGATGCTCTGAGGGATGACTGTTGATAATAACAATCTGGGTTATGTGGTTGTCCCTTCTTAACCGCTTGTTTTTTAACCCTGGTTCTAATCCATGGTTAAGTTCTTGACCCCACTTGAGGTTAGATGTGACTAATAAATATGCCTTCTTGGCCTCACTACGTGTTTTACTGTGACTCTGCTACGAAGATTAGATTTTTTATTTAAAGTGAAGATAATAATGACTTATAGACTATAGTATAACAATTGTTGAGTTGTAAATTGAAAAAATTAATTATATAATTTTAAATAAAATATGCATAATAATTTATAGTATGGGACATTTATTATCACAACCCACCTCTACTCTTACAAAAATAATATTAGTTTCTCGTGACCTCGTTTTTTTTTTTTTTTTGGAGTTACCCAACCCTAATTATCTCTTTGAGACGAGTTGACTCCCTCCGGTATCCCCACGAGCTTCGACTCTTTGAGCCGGCTATGGGACTAATCCGGAGTGCGGGGGAACAGTGATGGCTAAAGGTTCAACCCCCTCCCCAAGAATGCATTCAGCGGGAATCGAACACATATCCAACCCCACTAACTCAGCACCAAGTTACCAACTGAATGTGGTGACGCGTCGATGCTATGCTTTCACATCCTTCGATTTTTCAAAGAGCTTCAAAGATTGGCTTCGGTCGAACCAAAGAATAGACCGAGGTTAGTTGCTTTGGTTGTGCCCGGAGTGGGTTTGATTATATACACGAGACTTTGGTGGGGTCCGCCCTCTTCTTTCTTTTTTCAAGAATTGAACTCTTGATTTTCTTCATCACTTACTTAGAAGCGTCAAAATACGTGAACTTCATCACGGATTGCATTGATATATAATTGATATTTTACTGCATCTATTTGCTACTCTTTCTTAGTATTTTTAGGATTATTTGGAGTTAAATAATGATCTTTTGGGTTAAATTAGATTTTTGGCTTTTTATTGAGTTTAATTTATTTTCGTAATTAATTTTCAGTTTTACGTTACTTTAATATTTTGACCATATCTCAATTTACAGGTGTCTGATTGACCCCATTCTTATTGCGTTTTGCAGCTAACTCAGAGGGCTATAAATGTTATGAAGACATGAAAGCACAATTCGGACAATAAAATGGTCTAAGTTGGAGCCCAAGTTAGAAATGTGATTCTGGAATTTTAGTTAAAAGCGAGCTTAAGTTGTAATTTTGAACCCAATGTACATGAGGCCCAAAGCCATTATTTCTGTTTTGTTTCCTTTTATTTTGGGTTGAATTCGTAGAGCCCGAAGTCCCAGCTTGATTAAAGGTTAAAAGGGCGAGTAGGAACCTTGTTCATTATCTTTCGTTTTGAATTTGAATTTTACAGTTTTGAAATTAATATAATTTTTGTCTTTTTCTCTCCTCTTTTCTTTAAGAAACCCAAGGGTTGAGGATTCCATGGTTGAATCCTGAGGACTTGCGCCTCATTTTGAACCCAATTCGTTTATCTTTCCAACTCAGTTTGACATCGCGGGATTGTGGGTGTTCAATCTGAGATATACAATTGCGTTCTTGAGAAAGAGATTAACCATTAGATTTAATGGTTAGGTTGATTAACCCAATGAACTCAAGTCGAACGGGTTGATACTCCGCGATTGCACGAATAGACGCGTCGTATTCAACCAAACGCTAGGCAATCATATAGAAATGGGTTCCTAATAGAATGCAGGGATTCCAATTCGCTTGGGGTCAACCATGATTTGGTAATTATTTGTCCTACGATAGATGTCTTTGGAATCCTAAATCTTGGGTTGGTTGCTTTTAATTTAATTATTCTCGTTTTTTTATTTTATTTTTCATTTTCGTTTAAATTGACAATCATATTAAAACCCCCCATTTTAGTTTTTGTTTTTCTTTAGTTTCCATTTCTCCTTAGTTTCTCTTTTTATTTAGTTCCCATTTTTATTTGGTTTCCATTTTTTATTGGATATTCGTTTTCATTTAGTTCTTGTTTCATTTAGTTTTCGTTTCATTTAGTTTCCATTTTCATTTGGTTTCCATTTTATTTTTATTTTTATAACTGAGCGATTAAGTTCCTTGCAAACTTCTTGAAAGACGACTAAGGTTGACGCTTTACTACAAAATTTTATCGAACCTGATTAATTTTAATTTGCACGAGTTCGACAACTCGTGTTAAATTTGACATCGTTGCCGGGGAGTTTGCATCGTTCTCTATCGTTATTTACCCTCTTCCTCCTTTTGTTTCAATTATGCAGAAAATTAATCATGAGGAATGGTGTAATTAGCAGACTAAGAGGATCTTCACATGTGTATGGACATTACCTCAAGCCTTTTTATGAGGAACCCCAACACCAGACTGTGGAGGCACAAATCAGGCTCTCTGATGCCACTTACCCTCGCTAAGGAGGATAAAGAGTCTTCTTTTCCTTTTTGTTTATTTCTTTTTTCTTTGCATTTTTAATTTCAACTTTAATTTTCAATAAGTGGATTTTTCTTTTCTTTCTGATAATTGTTGAGTCATACATGGAGTGAACTTGGACATATTGCTTTTGATAGATTATTCTGATCAGGCTTAATTCTTAACTTTCGGATTATATGACTTGTTGATTGATTTTGTGATGTTGATTGCGTAACTTGGTTTTACCCTTGTGAGATTTTTGGCTTGTATGAATGGATTTCATCTTCTGTCGTTCTCTCTTTCTTTCTTGTGTGTTTCTACTCATGATTAGTGTTCTTTAGAACTTGTTCTTGTTCTTTTTGAAACTACATTTTTCATTTGCATGCATGAATTTGATAGAGGCATTCTTTCTTTGTTTTTACCACTATGGCCAAATAGTCAACCCTTACATAATATTTCCTTTGGGTAACCCCCTTGTCCCTTATTTTAACATTCTTTTCTTAGCCACATTACTAGCCAAAGTGAAAAATCATTTAATTTCATACCTTGAAAATTTATTGAGCATTGGTTTACTGTAGTTTTGTGTTTAAGTGTGGAGGTTTTCCTGTGACGTGCAACACTTTACGTGTGGGGGGAGGAGCATTTAATTCTTTTGTTATTTAAAAAAAAAAAACACTGAAAAGAAAAAGAAAAATAGAAAAAAAAAGTTCTCATCTTTATGTTGTGTTTCCCTTACTTTATTCTTATTTTTATTTTTGTTTTTATTCCAGTTATGTTTCGTTGATTTAGATTTTATTTGACTAATGCTCTTTTAAATTTCTTAGATATTTAACCTCTCTTTTCATACTCAGCCATACCTTCACCTAAGCTTCTTTACCACCTTAAATAAAGTCCTCTTGATTTGTGCATGCAATTGTTATTAGAATTGGAGAAGTAAAACTTGAGCAAGCTTGTGGTAAGATAATTTTCTTGAGTAAATTTGAGTAAATTAACTGCCCTATACACTTGAGAGAGTAATTGAGAGCATCTTGTGAGAGACCATTTTATATAATTAGCCTTTTCAATTGAGATTACTAGGTTTTGTGATTTGAGATTATAGTACTTCTGTCCTGATTGGTTTATCTATTGAAGCTTGTGATCTTTATTTTTCTTCTGAATGCTTGGCAATTGTTAGAAAAGATAGGTTAAGCCTTTAGTCTTCGCTATTATTTCTTTGGTCTGTTTCGAAATTTAATTTTGCTCACGAGTGCAAAAAGGTAAGTGTGAGGGAATTTGATAATTGATATTTTATTGCACTTATTTTCTACTCTTAGTTAGTATTTTTAGGATTATTTGGAATTAAATAATGGTCTTTTGGGTTAAACTAGATTTTTGGCTTTTTATTCAGTTTAGTTTATTTTCGTAATTAATTTCCAACTTTACGTTACTTTAATATTTTGACCATATCTCACTCCACATGTGTCCGATTGACCCCATTTTTGTTGGGTTTTTCAGCTAACTCAGAGGGCTACAAATGTTATAAAGAAATGAAAGCACAATTCGGACAATAAAATTGTCGAAGTTGGAGCCCAAGTTAGAAACGTGATTATGGAATTTTTGTTAAAAATGGGCTTAAGGTGTAATTTTGAACCCAATGTACATGAGGCCTAGAGCTATTATTTCTGTTTTGTTTCCTTTTATTTTGGGTTGGATTCTAGAGGTCGAATCCTAGCTTGATTAGAAGTTAAAAGGGCGAGAGTAGGGACCTTGTGGATCATCTTTCATTTTAAACTTGAATTTTACAGTTTTGAAATTAATATAATTTTCGTCTTTTTCACTCTTTTTTTCTTTAATCAACCCAATGGTTGAGGATTCCATGGTTGAATCCTGAGGACTTATGCCTCATTTTGAACTCAATTCGTTTCTCTTTCCAACTCAGTTTGACATTGTCCGATTGTGGGTGTTCAATCTGAGATATGCGATTGCGTTCTTGGAAAAGAGATTAACCATTAGATTTAATGGTTGGGTTGATTAACCCAATGAACTCAAGTTGAACGGGTTGATACCCTGCGATTGCGCGAGTAAACGCGTCGTATTAGACCAAACGTTAGACAATCGTCTAGAGATGGGTTCCTAAGCGAATGCAGGGATTCCAATTCCCTTAGGTCAAGCACGATTTGATAATTATTTGTCCAATGATGGATGTCCTTAGAATCCTATTTCTTGGGTTGGTTGCTTTTAATTTGATTATTTTCGTTTGTTTATTTTATTTTTCATTTTCGTTTAAATTGACAATCCTATTAAAACCCCCCATTTTAGTTTCTGTTTTTCTTTAGTTTCCATTTCTCCTTAGTTTCTCTTTTTATTTAGTTCTCATTTTTATTTGGTTTCTGTTTTTATTTGATTCCCTTTTTCATTTAGTTCTTATTTCATTTAGTTTCCGTTTCATTTAGTTTCCATTTTCATTTGGTTTCCATTTTATTTCTATTTTTATAATTGAGCGATCAAGTTCCTCGCAAACTATTTGAGAGATGACTCAGGTTGATGCTTTACTATAAAATTTTATTGAACCTGAATAATTTTAATTTGCGCGAGTTCGACAGCTCGTGTTACGACCAACAAAAGGACGACCGACAAACGATAGGAAATAGAGGTTAGTTGATGACCGACCGACTGGTTGCTTGATCTTGGGGTCCTCGATTGGGTTTTGGTCATGTCCTCATGCTTGATCTGATTCTGATTTGTTACTCGGTAAAAATGATCTTGTCGTCCTTTGCTAGGTTTCTTTTGTTCTTATTCTCCCTTTTGATTGTTTAAGGTTTTAAAAAGGGCACATGGTGATTCTCGAAAATTGTAAGTTGCGAGAAATATTCCAAAGAGCATAAGGAGCGCTTTCAAGGCTATGGATGGTGAGACTGCAACGAGTGGTTGACCTCCTTGGTTAATGAGTGGTTGATTTGGTGTCTCTTTTAAAGGTTCCAAAACTTTTCTGGCATTCTGGGTTGAACTTTATCGTTGTGGATTGAACTTCATCGTTATTGTTGTCTGGCATTCTAGTATCCTTTTCTATTGTTGTTTTCTTCTTTGTAGATCTGGATTCTTGTGTTCTTATCTTCTTTTTGTAGATTTGGAACTCTGGCATTTTTATCTTCTTTTTGTAGATATGGGTTCTGACATTCTGGGTTCTTTGGTAGATTTGGGTTTCATATTCTTTTCTTCTGTGTTTTGGTTCTTCGTTCTGTGTTCTGGTTCTTCATTTTGCATTCTGGTTCTTCATTTTGCGTTTTTCATTCAGAACAGAGGAGTCGTTATCTTTCAAAGGCTCTTAGCAGAGAAGATGGAATTAGAGTTTACCGCTTCCCACAGACGATGACAATGTACCGTTGGAGGTTCATAGATGTGTCTTATAGAGGGTGAAGTGTGTCAGTCTAGGGGTACTCTCAGCAGCCATGGTATGGACCAAGGCTCTGTTGAAGCTTCCCATATATGTGCATCAAAGGGGAGTGTGTGTATAGCTAGAATGACCTTGCATAAAGGTATAGTAACAGCATATGAAAGGAGTAGAAGAGAAGATGTCCCCTCAATGTGAGAGGGGATATTTAGAGAGGAAGTTTCTGCCTAAGTGTGGGAGAGGTTCTTTTCGCTGTTCACTAGCCCTGTCTTGTCAAGGTAGCAAGACATACTGCCCTACTGTCAGTGCACAGTGGGCAACAGTGGAGAATAAAGGGAAAATTTCAGTGATGAACCACTATCACTCATCATGGGTGCCCTCTAAAAGATTATAGGTATGGGCTTTAAAGATTGGACTCAACTGATGGGCTTGTAGAGTGGGCCAGCCAGAACAGAAAGCATTCCAGTTTTGTATTTATAGAATTAAGGGTGTAAGAAAGAGGTAGACAAATCTCTTTCCCTTCACGTGTTCTTTAGATAGGAAAGGGCTTCCTCATATTCCCTTCATCCCCGTTTGTTTTTCTTTTGGCCATCAACCTAAGTTCTGTGCCAAACACACATACAAAAAGAATACAAATTGAGTGTTGTTATGTACAGATCACAATGAATTATGCTATCTTTTTCTTTGATTTTCTCAAGATTTTTATTTCATTATGCTAACTTTAAAATTGCTCTTGGAAACACTTTCTCTTCGTACCATATTTAGTAATGATTGGACTCTTAATTGTTCTATACATAACACATACGTCCTTAAATTCTACATAAGATTTTTATTTAATTTGATTGTCTACTCTTTATAATAGGAGAGAAGTTACACTTTACTTATCTTTTATCATAACTTTCTCCTTATTTATGCTAAAAGGACAGAAGTTACAACTCTCAAATTTTGTCCTCTATCAACACATTGACAAATTGAAATTACATTAAACAACTTTTTGAAATGCAATTGACAAAAAATAAATAAATTTGCGTCCATGTTTTCTCACAAGTTTGAACTAAGAACCATTGGCACTCCATTTTTCTGGAGATATTTGAAATGACAAATTAGCATCGAAAAATACTTTGGGTGTTGCTATTAGGGATGATGAGGATGTTAAAATCACACCCCATCATATTAGGGATAAGAATCAAATTAGGAATAAGAATAAGGATAATTGAATCTGTTGTGTAGATATTATTTCTTGTCTTATTTTGAAAGTTAGATGTAGATATCGCTTGTATTACCTGTCTATACAAAAGAATCTTATTGAACAATGAAAGACATACATTCTTCCAAAATATTTATCATGGTATTATAGAGGTATCATTCTTCGTGACCTGGTCCCGTAACTATTACGTTTCTAGGTTCCTTAAGTCAGGAACTCTTCTTCATTTTCATGATTATACGTCAATTTTTCTGACCGAAAGGTACTGTTTGGTTGAAGGATTATTTTGGGATTGATGGGAAAGTGTAAGTGAATATTGGAGAATACCACGTTTGGTTCAGGTTTTTTCAAAAAAATACTAGGCAAATGGGATAGATGGGGAAATGACTTTTGTGTTGATTTTTAGATGAACTTCACTGTTACAGAATACCACTTGAGATGTGGTATTTTGAGATAACTGGGGAAGTAAAAAAATAGGTGCGAAGTTTCTCCCGAATATAGATTTTGCAAATTTAAATAAATTTCCCCGAACCAAACAACTTTTTTTACATTTTCCTACCAAACTTATTTTCCAACCATTTCCCTAGTAATTACATTTCTCTAGTATTCAAAAAATTTCTCCTCAACCAAACACCCAAATAAAATTGGGAAACTCATATTCCATAATGGCCCGTTGTCTATTTTCCAATATCAACATCGCATTAAAGGGGAGAAATTTTGAAGATGCATATGGTTGCTCTTTTTCCTAAATGTAGTTGATTGGCGTTCACATTAGCTATGCTTCAATCCTGCTCTTGGTGAGGTGGACCTATGTGTTGTTCATGCTTGAATCCTAAAAAGTTTTTGGCATGAGAAATTGTTTATGACATTTGCAATTAAACTCGCAGTTTTTCTTCTGGACAGGACACATGCTAACCTAGCCGCATATATATATATATATATATATATATATATATATATGAAAATCATAATCTTCTGTAACAAGGAAAATCAATCTCTTATGCAATAGATACATGTTTTTTGAAGTGGGTCCCACTATATAATAAAATAAAAAAGAGAAAACTATCAACACAATTTCCCATGGGTGTGCTGGAAAATTTGATATCTTCTATGCTGAAGAAAATATAGCCCCCCATATATATATATGGCAAAATGATTTGTAATGTGACTGTATATAAGCATTGATGCAGTCCCCTAAAAACTACGTCGTTTTGGGTGGGATAAAGGAAGTTCGCATTTAAAATTATTTGTAGACAATAAAAATATTATATTTATTTTCAACTTTGTAGGATTATGATTTCTCATATTTAATGTTTTATATTTATTTCCACCTTTGTATGATTATTATTCCCCATATTTAATGCTTTTACATTATAAAACGACGTAGTTTTATATGACTGCACCAATCCTTAGGTGCAGTCACTTTACATCTGCTAAACCTTGTATATATATATATATATATATGAATTTGGATAGCGGCGGACCTATTTGGTTTTCTATGTGTGCAAGTGCACACATAAATTTGGTCATACATTTTTTTTAGTAAAGAAGAGATATATTTTTAATTAATTATGAGTGTCACTCAATGAGTAATTTTAGTGACTGTATTACTAGGAATAAAACACAGATATAAAGAAAGAAACACATATTATTTACTGTTTTGTTTTAGTGATTTTATATCACTAAGTTGATTACTATTTTTTTTATGTTAAGTTCAAATTTTCTTTTCTTTTGTTGTTTGAGGATTATATCTCTCATATTATATGAATGAAATTTTTTGTCATGTTAAGAAAGTGAGATGACACGTTATTTAATGAATTGATTTTGTCTTTTTATTAACATGACAAAAAATTTGATTCATGTAAATATAAATTTTTATATATTCTTTTATTTTTTTAATGCATTTAAAACTTTGTTTAATTTTTTTTCTTCCAAAAACACTGCCTCAAATCTCATCCACTAAATATTCGGATTAAATATGCACACCCAAATAAAATTATCTGTGTCCGCTACTTTATTTTGGATACAAAGAAAGAAAAACAAACTACCTGCGCGTCATTCTTGAGAAGGAAACTCCCATCAGATCCTTAGCAAGCAAGCCAATCTGCCACAGAATTGCCTTCCCTATGAATATGCATTTGGACAACATTCCAGGGTTTATTAATAATCCCTTTGAGTCTTCGAACCAAGGCAGCAAATGGTTTGTGATCTTCGTAGCCAGAGATAATCAAGTTGATCGCCACCTCAGAGTCCATATCAAGCCAAGTGTTCTTGAAGCCTTTGTCTCAAGCCAACTCTAAGCCAATGATGGCCCCCCATAATTCAGCTAGCAACGAATTGCCACTGCCCAGGTTTTTGAAAAGCCAATAATCCAGTTACCCCCATTATCTTTGATAACTCCACCACAAGCCATTTTGCAACTACTAGAGTGACAAGCTCCATCAGAATTGGCCTTCACCCACCCATCTGTAGGGAAATGCCACCTGACAAGAATCTCATGTTTCATCAGGGGAATAAGCCTAGTCTTTCTCAAAATAGCCTCAGCCTGAGATAAGGACTCCATGAAAGCCCAAACCGTATAAGCCAAGCTCTCCGGAGAAGACTGGGTATTCTCAAAGATTAGCTTGTTTCTCGCCTACCACATCAACCAACAAGTTAAACCAAAGAGAGTGCCACTAGATTGGTCACTATCCCCCAAGTTACGGTGGAGCCAAGTCTGAATGTTCTCATTATTGCCTTGCTGAAGATCCACCAGTTTACCAAGCCTACTTCAAGTCTCCCTAGCCCAAGGGCATTTCCTGAAAATATGGCAACAATCCTCGAAAGGGAAGCTGCACCTAGGACATGCAACTTCGCTAGCCATATGACACCTAGATCGCTCCATGTTGGTCAAGAGATTTATTGCCTAAAAGCAAGCAGATAAAAGTTTTGATTCTACGGGGGCCTTGCCAATCCCAAGTTAAGGAGCACTTGGTACAATTAGGGGTGTTAACGAGTCGAGCCGAGCTTTGGTCTTAACAGGTCGAGTCTGTGTTCAAATATGTCAGACTGACCTTAGATTTTACCTATTACGAATATAATATCAGCCTGTGGCCTGACTCATTTACAAAAAATAAAAACCTTGTCTAGCCTGTTAGCCTGTTTAAAAAAAATAAGACAACAAAAATTTATCCAAACAAAATATACAATCAACAACACTAGTAATTCCATAAATTTAATGTATATCCAAATAGCATAATATAAAACAAAATCATTTAAAAAGTCTGTTTAATTAATAAAATGGGATGAAATGAATTAACAAGAGAGAGAGGGCTATCACAAGTAGTATAAAAAATAAAAAAAAATATTAGGTAAGCCTGAGAAGCTCTAAAGCCGAGCTTTTGAATTGGAGCCTGAGGCCTCTTTATTAAACGAGCTTTTATACAAGTCCAAGCCTGGGTCCAACAATCAATTTTAGACATGTAAGCTCAGGCCTTCACGAGTCGAGCCAAAGACTCCTGTAAAGCCGCTGGCTCGTTTAGCACCCCTAGGTGCAATGGACCTCTTGCAGACGGTTCTGGGTTAAGAGATTATAAGCATATTTCACTGAAAAAAAACTCCATCATTTGCGAGGTTCCATATCACTTTATCATCACCATCCATATCACTGTGGGGGAGCGTTCCAGCAATAGCGTTTACAGCCTCTTCAGGGATATGAAGGACAAACTTCTCCCAGTCCCAATTGCTATTCGAGGTAACATAGTCTACAACTCTATCCTGACTCAAATCATCAGATATGTTGCCATAGACCATACTGGCCAGGGACGTATCCTTAGAAAACCGTTTATCATGCCAAAAACGGGTGGTTCTACCATCCCCAAGGAAGACGCGAGATCCTATTTGTATGTGGAGTTCAAGGGCATGTTTGGTGCATAGTATAGGATAAAGTCTGATAATATAAGACCTGATAGTATAAGACCTGATTGTAAAAGACCTGATTAAATGTTAATACTATCCAGCGTTTGGTATGATATTGTATAAGATAATATCCTTCAATATTTTAAAAATTAATATATTAAAAAAATTATTTTAATATATAAATATTGAAATGGTATATTAGTTATTGTGAATTGTACTTGTAACTTGTAAGCTATATTAATACATCAACCCCTTATCAGGCCTAATCCACCACTCCTAGGCTGGATTAAGTTATACATCATTTTGATGTATAAAGAGGTCCTGCTGTATAAGCTTATACTATACGATGATCACATCAAACAACTGAAAATGTCATAACGTATAGTATAAGCTTATACTATCAGACCTTATACATCACACCAAACATGCCCTAAGACTCCCCTCCAAAGGTTGGAAACATTCTTCTTCTTGAGCGACGGGATTAAATCTTCCCCAACCCCATATTTACTACAGAGCACTCTTGCCTAGAGATCATTCTTCTTTGTCAGAATACCATGTCCCACTTTGAGAATGAAAGCTTGGTTAAAAGCACGAAATCTCTTAATGCCAAGGCCACCATTCTTGGCAGGCTCTCAAACACGATCCCAATTCACCAAATGTTCCTGTGGCATCCGATGACCCATATATGATATTCCTAGTACTCCAAAGCTTTGTATCTTCTTTAATTTGTTAGATTTATTTCATAACTATCTTCTTCATTCACTTGGAGAGCGTTTAAGTCAATTTATAGGGTTGCATATTTACATTGTTGTTTGGTGAAACTAACTAGACAGAAGCCATTAAAAATGGTTTAAAGACAAAGAATAACTTGAGTTTTTTTTATTAGCTCCATTTTTTTATTAAAGCACTGGGCCAGAATAAATTGGGCATTCATTGTCTCCATGTTCGAACTTGAACATGGGTTTGATGTTTCTCGATATAAAATTATCTCCTACAAACACATAAAATTGTATAAGATCATATGAAAAAAAAAAAAAAAAGAGAAAAAGAAAACATAAATTCCACACAATTTTATGTGTGAGTAAAAAATAATTTTATCTTCTACAATATAAGAAACATTAAATCCCTTGAATATATTGCAAAAGAATTCAGAATAATACCCTTGCGCAAAAGTGTATAAACTCGGCTATTGCGTATGACATTATTTAAAAACTAATAGTTAATTTCAAGAGTTCTCTTAATTATTTTCTTTTGGTGGCTACTAATTTTAAGGTAAATCCCCAAACCCCAACCAAAAAATATGCTACACTAGTCTTCCCTCCACGAAATTCTGCGCTTTGGTACAAGCACAGTTAACAAGGTCAAAGTTAGAATGTTAACATCAGCGACAGAAATTATAGCGATTCCCAATAGAGCAAAGAAACAAAGAGTCCTATTCCACGGATTATTTAAAAGATAACTTAGAATGCCTTAGCATGTAAAAGCACCAATCCTAACTACCCATCCTCACATTCCGCAATGGTTTCCCAGTCAACCAAGTGAGCTTTACAGGTTGAAGTTCCCTCTCCTTAACAAGACTACTTAGATGTTCAGCAGTCACAGTAATAAGCAATTGAGCCAACTAATTTTCTCTAACACTTCACGAAACAAACCTCATCACGCAGCCGGGAATACATGCTTCTACTAGAGACAACACCACTACTTTCATAAGCCATTTCCTCTTCCTTTTTTTTTTTTTTTTTTACATATAACTTATTAAGAAAACTTAGAACTTGATCATGGTAGACCAAAAGGTGCTTTAGATTAGGTAGAAACCCATTCAAAGTAATGGCAGCGTGAACCTCTACCTGTACTCCAATTTCCACATCCAAAGAAATGGCATCCTTGCTTGGGTCCTGGCTTCCTGATGGTGCTCCTGCTGGTTTTCACCCCACAGTAACAGTAAGGGTGATACTGAACCATGGGGATATTCATATCCTTTGATTTGTAAGGGGAGTGAGGGAAAACGCTTGGTTGTTCGGGAGACTGCTTCCACATAAACGAATCACCTGGCTGCCACAGCAGGGAACTACTGGTAATGGAAAACTTAAAACCCCTGTGCATGAGCAGAGCCAGCAGGCGAGCAGTGTTTTTGGCATCATCCAGGCCACAATGAGCACGACCCTGCCAAACTAAGCCAGCAATCTCAACAGCCTTCTGTAAATTGCACTTCATAACACCAAATACCTCGTTGAAAGGAATCTTTAAGTTGATCCAGCTAACAGAAATTAAGAAGCAAATAAATAAAAGTCAGTTGCAAAAAATTCCTGATAGACAGAGGTCATCATTTCTGCACTGCAGCACTTACCGGTTGAAATAAGGAGGCTTCCGTATTTTCTTGAATCGGCACTCAGATTCAAGCATCACCTGACAATCCCAGTTAGACCATGTAACCACAGCAAAGTTGGAGTTCTTTATTCCCTTCTTCTCAAGCCATTTATCATGCCTTAGTAGAGCCTCACTCAATGTAACACCTCTGTCCACCTGAACCATACAGAAAGAAACACAATTAACAATCTACATTCAGGCAAGTATGAACAGGTGAAGGTAATTGTTGAGGAGCTAGAGATAGGTTAGAAAAATAGAAGACAAAGCATTAGAGTATTTCTGTCATTCAAGCTCAGTTTGGGATGCAACTTTTTATGTAGATCAAAAGCATAATGTAAACCCCCAAGGGTAGCTCAGTTGGCAGCTGAGCTCCCAAGGGATTGCTTGGTGCAGGGATCAAACCCTGCCTCAAGCAGTTTTTTGGAAAATCTTTGGGGGCCAGAGGATAAACCAAAAATCTTCGGTTGGGGGATTAGTCTCGTCCTTTCTCCGGTTGCGAAGCTTAGTGCACCCACTGTTACAATGAGGGGCTAGCCCAAACGGGCCGTACCCCGAGGGCATGGTGCCCGGAGAAGGTTGAATGGGGATACCTCCTGACAATGTACCAAAAAAAAAAAAGCATAATGTAAGGATAAAACATCTATTTAGCCTGTAATTAAGTAGAGCTTCTTCATTTAAACACATGAATTAACTGGGTCAATCTCAAAATGGATATTAATCATCCCATCAGACAGGACACACGCTCACACATTGTGGCGACTAAGAATGCAGGGATGCAAAATTGTGTGAAAGCAGCAATACAGCACAATACTTGAGCGAAACCTAGTGACTAAACGGAAGTGAGACAAGAGTATCAACTTTTTTACATAGTTCAAGTGCATAATGTAAGGATACAGCATCTATTTAGCCCATATATAAGTAGAGCTTCTTAATTTATACACATGACTTAACTGGGTCGACCTCGAAATGGATATGAATCATCCCATCAGACAAGACAGACACGCACACACATGGTGGCGGCTGAAGATTCAGGGATGCAAATTGTATGAGAAGCAATACATCACTATACTTCACCAAAACCCAGTAACTAAAAGGGAGGGAGTGAAGAGTATTTATCAACTGAAGATCTCTTCATTTCTCCATCTATTGAATCACTAAATATGAATTTTGGTCCAACATATTTGTTATCAACATCTTCTCCATTTTCAATATAATCTCTTCAATTTTCTTGCTACTGCATAAAATGCGAAGAGTTAGGAGAATGTTAGATTTCAACTAGTTAACACTTGACACACAGCATAAGAAATAGAAATTCTATATGCTAAAACAAAATATTATACACAATATTCTGACTAAATCATAATCGCAGAGTCCATCATAGTTCAGTTCTGTATTGTATAGTATATATATATATAGTATATGTCATCCCCTATCATGGAGGAAATACAGCTCAGGCCAGGGTGAATTTATCAAAATTCGATCAAAAGAGGAAGACCCAGAATTCAAATTGTTAGAATTAAATGTTAGTGTAGGTTAGCTCTAATATAAGAAATGATTTATCACGTAGTTAGTTATACTGTCAATATCAACATCATCTTTATCCCAAATTAGTTCGGGTCGGTGACAGATGAACCAAAATGAAAAGTATGAAGAAATTGAGGAAAAAAAATAAAAATAGAATTGAAGGAACTATAAATAACATTATAACATAAAAAACCACTCCCTGTTAAACTCGACTAGCGAGTGTGGAGTGGAGAAAATCCTTGTACGCAGCCTTACCCTTGCATAATTGTAAAGAGGTTGTTTCCTGTATTCGAACCCATGACCTTTCAGTCATGAAGAAACAGTTTTACCACTGCTCCGGTTCGTCCCCTTAACATTAGAACATAACAATAAATAATTCAAAAGAACAATAAAATAAAATAAAGGTTGGAATTAAATGTTGGATTTAACCACATATGTAGTAAGTAATATTAGCTGTCATTTACTCTTTGGTAATTGTTTCTGTTTAGCTCTAATGTAGGAAATGATTCCTCTTGTAATAAATACTGTATAGTATAAATATTTAACTGTGTTGACGGATTAGACACACAGACTTTTTTATCCTGTATGGTATTAAAAGGAGTCACCCTCTGTGGCTCGATCCATCCCACAGAGCCCTAACCGGTGCTGCTGCTTCTTCGACCATACAGAATAAGAAGAAAGGCCTTCTTATTATGTATGGTATTAGGAGTCACCCTCGTGGCTCGATCCATCCCACTAAACCCTAATCAGTGCTGCTTCTTCAACCACTCTCAGCTGCACCAACCTCTAGCTACAAGCTGCAATCACAGCCAAAAATCTTCAATTGGCAGCAGAGTTCCCTGACCAGCTCAGCCATGGTGGACCAACCCACCACTGTCTTCCATCTCACACATCAACACTGTGACCCCTTCTACTCTTCGCATCTTGTCCACACACCATGCATGTGAGCTACTTTACAAATCTTGTCCCTCATGTTGCCATGCACCCCCCGTCATCCACCTTTTCACCCCGCTTTATTTTTTCCAAAAATAGCCACATAAAAAAAGAAAAAAAAAAAACACTATACTGGTATACCCAGACCCCTCTGGTCCATTTTTCTTCATCTCACACTCCACTGGACTCTCCTGCTCCACCTCCTTCATTGGAATTGCCCATAGTGTTAAAAAAAGGTCATCGAGTATTCTCACAAGTCACAACCCTAATCCTCTTTATGTGTTTCATTTGAATTATCATCATTTATCTCCTTCCTATTATGCCTAGACGTCCTCTTTGGCTACTCTGTCTATACCCTAGCTACAGGTGAAGCCCTATCTGATCTCATATCACAACAGGTTATGATTGACAAAATGGCAGCTTTACACTCTAGTGGTACATAGGAAATTGACCCCCTACCCTCACCTCCTGGAAAAATTACTGTTGGTTGTTGATGAGTCTATACTGAGTTAAGGAAACGAAACTAATATGTGACAACCAAGCTGCATTACATATTGCTTTAACCCAATCTTTCATGAAAGAACCAAATACATACAGGTTGTCTGCCATTTTGACAAAAAAAAGGTTCTTTCAAGCGAGATCACTACTGGTTCTGTCAACTCCAACGATCACTTAGCTGATTTATTCACTAAGACCCTTAGATGACCTTGGGTTGGCTTTATTATTCCTTAAACGCTTGGTGTTCATGACATATGCACAGCTAAAGGGAGTCTTGGAATTCAATGTTAGAATTAAGCAATGTATAACGAGTCATATGAGATTTAAGCACAGGTATAATTAGGTAATTAGTGCAGGTTGGCTCTAATCTAGGAAATGATTCATCTTGTAATTAGTACTGTAAACAGTTTAAATAGCTACCGGTGTGGACTGACTAGACAAAGTTTAATCTCAAACCTTCTTCTAATTCTATAGAAATCATGAATTAACTTCACCTCCATGAAAAACTTGCTGTTTTACTAACACTCTCAACCACATATTTCTGGTCAATGAGATGGGCGGGGGCATACAGAAATTTCTTTCACTTGTGCCAAGGGAGTTACCATTCAAAAATATCACATAAATCAGAATATTTGATATGCAGATAGCAATGTGATTGTTTGTTCAATAATAAGGAGAAATTAGGAGTTATAAAAATCAAAAAAGAAAAGCATATAATGGTTTGTCCTAGTCTTTTTGTATTTTTCTTAACACACCTGAATTTGCTGGATACCAGTCAGATCCTTGCAGAAATCACTCAGATGCTGATTGCAGGTAGGCCTGACATATGTTTGGAAACATGCTTCAAGCTGGCCAGTGACACTACTCACTATGACAGATGGAAACTCAATTATTTCTTGAGGGTGGGGATTTTTATCCTTGTCGCAGGTAGCCTCAAAGTCTATCACCACAAAATACTGAAATTCTTGATATCGCTCACATGGGTAAGCCTGAGCAACCATATTAATTGGAACATATTGAAGTTGGTTCTGGACAGGATAAGGGTAAAAATGGCTCTCAAAAGCATTCATTTGGCATTGCTGCACCTTGTGAGCGTTAAAATGGCAGGCTGTCCAGGTGCGGTAATCATGGTAATAAGTAGGTTTACCACGAAATTCATTGGAAGGCTGAAGAAACTCACTGCCTAAATGGCGGTTAGGTTCAGCAACATTCCCAGCTGGATGAGTACCAGAATCATTTTTAAGCTCGGTAAGGCCTTCCACAGAACTCCCGTTACACTGAAAATGACAAGGGAATCCCTTACCCTGGAGGCATTTTAGAGATGCCTCACAGTTTATTTGCATATTTTCTGCACAATGAGCCCCAGTATAAATAATGCAAAATAATATATCTACACAATCAGAGACTAAAAAAAACTGTTTGCACTTTGCACAAAGAAGATGCTAAAATATTCAGTTTTCCCCATAAGGAATGGATTGCAGACAAAAATGAAATTATATATCAGCTACTCATGAAAGACGATAAATGACAAATCATTTAGTTTTCAAATGCTTAAAATGCACAATCAAGGAGGAAAAAAAGATGTCTCTCATCATTCTTCCATACAGACAGCATACTTTGATACTCTTACAGTCTTACTGAATTATCCAAGGGGTAACGCAAATCAAAATAAGATAAAATGAACACAAGTTAACGAATATTAGACTGCCAACTAAATTATTCTCATATAAATTATTGTCCAAGGCTCCAAGCACATATATTTTACCCGAATCAAACAAGATTTATGTACTGAATTTAAACCAGCACACTTTTTATCATTCCATTAGTAAGTGGTTCCTATGAAAAATGCTAGACCTCTAACTTCTTGAGGTAGCACAAACTGAACTTTAACTTTAAAACAGAGAGGGAAAGCTCTCCCATTGTAGCTGGACCAGTAAATTCACCATGTAAAAAAAGCAAATCAAGCCGCAAAAATGCAAAATCCAGCATTCCTCCCAGTTCAGCCACTACATTCAGACCCGAACCCAATTCTCACACACATTGCTCCCAACCACACGAAACCCGCGATCAAACCACAATTGAACCAACACGAAGCAAGCAGACACTGACCCAGGACTCTCAGCAGCAAAAATTTCCCAAAAAAAAAAAAAAAGATGCGCAAACAGATGCACGCGTAATCAAACAAAAAATAAAACACACACACGATAAAAAACTAAAACCGAATTAAACGAATAAAAATTCCATTAATCAGAACCAAAACTGATTTAAATTAAACAATTACAGAATCAAAAGAAAGAAAGAAAAGCCAATTGGAACAGTCGAAGACGAACCTGAATCTTCAAGGGCCATCATGATCGTGAATATAGTCGAGATCCACAAGCGAGTACATCAGATCCTCCTAAAAAAAATCCCCCCCTGCACAAAAAAAAGAAAAGAAGAAGAAGAAGAATTAAAATCAAACCGAGTCGAAACTAGAATCACAGAACACAGAGAAAGCGTGGGAAAATGGAAGAGAGAACGCTAGAAAAAAAGAAGAGAAGAACAGAGAGATGTAAAGAGAGAAAGAGCGAGAAGAGAACCTAGTTATAGAGAGAGAGAAAGAGGAAGAGGAGTTACAGTGAAAATTACCTCTGAGATTTTATATACAAACTCTCTTCTCTTCTCTGAGTGTTTGTTTCAGAAATGAAACTAAAAGCAGAGCAAGTTAAGGATTCGAGGGAGAAGAGTAGGGTCCACGCAACAGACGAGTGGGACCCAAACAAGAGTGAAAATTTAAAATTATAATTAATTAAATTAAATAAAAATAAATAAAAGTAACTGTTTATTGGATGTATAGGAAACGTGTCGAGTGTGCGGAGGAGCATCACAAGTGAGACTTTGAGAGCGAGGGGTGGGTTTTTTCTTTTTAGTTTCTGAATATTTTGTTGTAAATGGATGTAGATCAATCCCGGCCGTTTGATCTAATTACTTTTCAGGCTTTTGGGAGGTGTGATTCTGAATCTTCCCGTCCGGTTTGCTGGATAATGCGTTTTATTTTACTTTTTTGGGTTTTGCTCATCAATTCCTTTGAATTTTCGTGGTGAATTGATGGATCGAGCGTTCCATACAAATGAAATATTAAAAAAAATATTTTAAAAAAATATTAACATTTGGAAGTTATTATAATTTATGATTTTTGTATTATTTTATTAGAAAAATATTTTTTAATTTAAATTTTATTATTTTGAAAGGTGTGACCATCAACTCCTTTGAATCTTTGCTGTGAATTGACATACTAGAGTTTCGATGCATAATATATTACGTAAATAACTATTATAATTTATGATCTCTTAGTTATTTTATTGGAAAAAATGTTTTTCGCTTTTTTTAAGTATAAAAATGTTTCTCGTTTTAAATCTTATTATTTTGGGAGGTGTGATCATCAACTTCTTTGAGTCTTTTGTGGACTGATGGATTGAGAGTTTAGATGCGTAATATATTATGTAAATCTATATCTATTTTAGAGCAAAACCATTTGTTGATAAATTTGATGATGTGTCAATTTTTCATGCATTTTTCACTTTGTGTTCACACTACAAACAACTTAATTTTTTTTCACTTTTAGAAACAATTCAAATTTGAATTATCATTATTTTTTAAAATTTGTTAGTGGCATACAGATAGTTGTATTAACGTCTCACTACTTTCTACATTGAAATTGTTAAGCCTATTAATTGTTTCCACTACTTTCTGCATGGGTAATTGTTAAGCCTATTAATTATTTCCACTACTTTTTGCATGAGTAATTGTTAATCCTATTAATTGTTAGAAGCTTTAAAAAATAAATTTTTGAAATAAAAAATGAATTTAGTATTTAGTACATACTAAATATATTATGCAAATAAAGGTACTAAAACTTAGAGATTATACAAAGGGAGTTGAGAATGGTTTGCCCAAAGTTGAATTGGATTCAATTCAGGTTTGTGGTCAATTTTCTAAAAATTTTATTGGTTATTTTTTCTATTGCCTTTTTTGTAAATCATTTAATTCTCAATTTTTTTTTTTTTTTTTGGTGATTACATGGGGCATAGCCCCCACGAAGCAAAACAACAGTAAAGAAAACAAAACAGATACAACAAAATAAACAAAACAGAAAGGAACTAAAGACCAAAGACCAAGTAAAGGTCTTTAGCAACAACTAGCAGCAGGCATGACAAGTCCTGGATCTAGCATGTCAACAGCAAGTAAATTGATGAGCTCACTATGTGGGGATGAGATTGTGGTGAGACCAAAAGGATCATCCATTGCTTTCTTCGCAATCCAATCAGCACAGTAGTTGCAAGTCCTTGAAACATGCTTCAACAAGACAGACCAATCCTTATTGAGAGCAACTCGAATCTTAGCTACCAAAGGTAGCTTTCGAGTATCATTACCAGTCGTGGTAAGAAGGCCAATAGCTTGAGCAGAATCTGATTCTCAAAATTTTACTTTGTCAAACAACTGAGATTGGAAAGGTTGTCAATCATCTCTCAAAGCATGGATCGATATGAGAGCAGAAAGAAACTAGCCGAACAACGTCCAAGAGTAAAAGGACAATTTTTGCGTCAAGTGCATCCTAATCCTCTTGCTGCAGAAAAATATGACATAAAATATGATCATTAGCGGATGTCTGACTCACTGCATAGGAGCCACTTGATTTGTATATGCTTTCTAAAACCATTTTTTCTCAATTTTCCTTTCATTTAGATCCTGATATATAATATACCTGATGTAATATATCATTGTAAAATTATACAATTTTATAGAGATCTTCGTGCTTCATTTATTTTTTTAAATAATTGCTTACTTATAAGGACTTCTCTATTACTCATGTAGGGGCTTCTTATGATAAATATGATTTTTATCAATTTAATCGTTGAATTATTATTATTTATTATTTGATTGTTTGTGTCAAATTTTATAAAAATTGAACCTCAATAAAAATATAATTAGATGATCTTATTTTCATATTTTTTAAATGCATGTCACGTTAAATATTAATAAAATGTTAATAATATAATATTAATATGATAATTTTATATGTTAATAAATTTTTTGATTTTACAGATTCCCACTTTTTTTCTTTTATTTGTATATGCACCATGCAATTGTGGCTTTGTAATAACCAAAAGGATATATTATTATATATTCTTTTATTTTCTTATTAATTTTTTTTAATTATATTAATGATGACCTTTTGTGTCATTTGGAATTTTAATTTTTGACTTTTTAAACCCTAAAAAGTATTTCAGAAAATTATTTTTGCAATTACTGCAGATAAGTTATATGCGTTTATTCCCAAAATGATGTCATTTTGGGATTAAAAGATTAAAAAATTATAATTATAAAGACTATAATAACCCTGAAATAAATTAAAATTATAACAACACTATGATTTCCGCCCTAAAATGACGTCATATTGGACTTACTGCAGATAACTTATCTGCAGTAACTGCAGAAAAAGCGAACCCAAAGTATTTATAGTAAAATGCGCTATACAATGACTTAGAGACATACATATTCTTTTTTTTTTGGTGAGGGACATACATATTCTTTATAACACATTTATACAATAATAATATTTATTTTATTATTATTTTATTATAAAGTGTGATTTTTGAAAAGAACTAATTTTGAAAAACACAATAAGGTAAAAATCTATGAGCACCCTATATATAATCGCCTGAAATATGGTGCTATATTTACATTCATAATCACTCTACCCGAAGAGACAACTCTAAACTTGGGTAATGTATTACTTTTTAGCTTGATAGGATTGTGAATTGTGTTGAAAAAATATATAAGGAATTGGAAGTGGGTTAATAGAAGGATTTATATTATATATGTAGTAACTTGCAGGTTTGAGTTTTAGTTGCATTATTTTATTTTGGTAAACTCAATTGCATTATTTACTAGAAAAATATTAAACATGCATGGCATCATTATTCTTTTAAGAAAACTACCAGAGGTTATCCTTAATAAATTTTTCCCGTCCATATTAGAAAATCGTTCATGCTCCTTAAAATAATTTCTACAAGTATTTTTTATTAAATTTTTTAACATAAACATTTTATATATATATATATATATATATATATATATATATATATATATATATATATAACCAATATAAAAATTATATAATAAAAGATAAAAAAAATTAATTTTTCAAAAAAGATGTATAATAATACAAAAGAATTATGTATAAAAAAATACAAAAGAATTTAACTCAAAATTTATTAAGTAAAAGACATTTATCATTCTGTAAAAAACAAATTATAAAAATGAATGATTATTCAGTGATCATCCAACTCTTGCATCATAAAAAGATGTTAGCCATTAAGTATTTTACAGACCATTATAATCTTTCCTACTATTTTCTGTGTGGAAAATTGTTAAACCTATTAATAGTTTTTATTATTATGTCTATTGGGTGCAAAAATATTTATTATTTAAAATTCAAACTATTTTAAATATTTAATATTTCTTACTACGTGCCCTTTATGCAATGTGGAAGATGAAACTATCCTTCACATGGTTAGAGATTGCAGCAACATGAAGAAGGTATGGTTGGATCTGGTGAACTCAAATCTGATTCCTGAATTTTTTAACCATGATCTTGATAGATGGTTGCTGGAAAATTTGAAAAAAGAATCCTACGTGAGATTCAATGCTCCATGGGCCTTAATTTTTGCAGTGGCAGTGTGGATGGCTTGGACTTGAAGAAATTTAATTGTTCACGGTAATAAGACAGATGAGCATGCCTACAAAGCCCAAACAATTAAGCTTAAGGTTTGGGAATTCCCTGATTGCTGGAAAATGAAACAAGGCTTCAAGACTACAAGGGCTCTTACATTCATTTTGGTTGGTTGGAATCCTTCAGACGTGGGTTGGATAAAAATCAACACGGATGGGGCATCTAGGAGACCATATGGTGGAGCCACTTGTGGTGGAGTGCTTAGGGATGCATCAGGTAATTGACTTCATGAATTTGCATACCATATTGGTCAATGTTCAGCATTTACAGCTGAACTTTGGGGCATTCTTAAAGGTTTAGAACTGGCTTGAGAAGGAGGTTGGAGGAATATTATTTTAGAAAGTGATTCAAAATCTGTTATCACTTTGCTCACCAAAGATGGAGGAGCAGCTTGAGAGCCGCGATTAGTGACTCGCATTCGAGAATGGTTAGCGAAAGATTGGGAGGTTCATCTTACTCATACCTACAGAGAGAGCAATGGTTGCGCAGATTGGTTATCTAAATTTCCACTGGATCACCCAATGAAAAATAATCTGTGTTTTCCATTCTCCCCCCTGGTATTTGGTTGCTGTATCTAGCAGACTTTTCTCATGTTTGTTCTTTTCGCAAAGTTAATTTAATTTAGTTTCTGTGGGGCTGTCTCTAGCCTTACAGACTACCAAAAAAATAAAATAAAAATTCAAACTATTTAAATTTGAATTTTGAACATGATGGGTAGGAAAAGAGTTCAACATTTAATGTTTCTGCAGTGAAAAATATATATATATAATAAATTTAAATATAAAATAAAATTATAAATTAAATAAAAAATATTTAAAATTATAAAAACATATGTAAAGTTGATAAAAAATAATTTAATTATGACATTTAATTGTCAAAAAAAGAATGACATATTTATACTTTAAAAGAAAATAAATTAAAAATGTAAGTTAAAAAAATAATAGAAAAAGAGAAAAAAAATTTCGTAAAAGTATTTTTTTTAACATAACCGATTTAAATATATATGTATAACCAATATAAAAATTATAAATTAAAAGATAAAAATTAATTTTTCAAAATATATGTAGAGTTAATACAAAATAATTCAAAAATTTTATTTAAATAAAAAAATGACATCTATCATTCTGTAAAAAACTTATTAGAAAATATAATCACTATAAAAATGAATGATTATTCAGTGACCATCCAAATCTAACTCTTACATTGTAAAAAGATGTTAGCCATTAAGTATTTTACAGACTATTTTAATGTTTTTCATTACTTCCTGGATGAAAAATTGTTAAGCTTATTAATAGTGTTTAACTGTTTATTATTATATCTATTTGGTGAAAAAATATTTAATATTTAAAATTCAAACTATTTAAATTTGAAATTTGAATTTGATAGGTAGGAAAAAAGTTCAGCATTTAATATTTATGTAGTGGGAAAATATATATATATATATATATATATATATATATATATATGTATATATACTAATAAATTTAAATATAACATAAAATAGTAGATTACAAGGAAAAATATTTAAAATTACAAAAATATATGTAGAGTTGATAAAAAATAACTGAAATTTGATATTTAACTTCAAAAAAATAAGAATGACTTATTTATACTTTAAAAGAAAATAAATTGAAATTTTAACATAAAAGATAATACAAAGAGAGGAAAAAAAATTTCGTACAAGTATTTTTCTAAAAAGATATTTATCGTAAACATTTAAATATGTGTGTATAACCAATATAAAAATTATAATTAAAAGATAAAAATTAATTTTGCAAAAAATATGTGCAATCAATATAAAAGAATTCAAATTTTTTATTTAAATAAAAAAAATGACATCTACATTCCATAAAAAAAAATTATATAAATTTAAACTGTTATAAAAATGATTGACCATTATTGACCATCCAACTCCTGCATCGGAAAAAATGTTTATCATTAAATATTTTATAGACTACTTTAATATTTCCCGCTACTTTTTGCATGAAATTTTTTTTAAGCCTATTAATAATGTTTACTTTTTTTGGTGATCTGTTATTAATAATGTTTATTACTAAGTCTATTGGGTGGAAAAATATTTAATATTTTAAGCTCAAATTTTTTAAATTTGAATTTTAAACTTGATACGTAGGATAAGAGTTCAGTATTTAATATTTCTGTAGTGGAAAAAAATATGTATATATATAAATAATAAATCATAATTTAATATAAAATTACAGATTACATAAAAGTATTTAAAATTATTAAAATATATGTATAGTTGATAAAAAATAATTTAAAAATTAAATTTAATTGCAAAAAAATAAGATGTGACATTTTTATACTATAAAAGAAAATATATTAAAATTTTAATTTAAAAATATAATACAAGAAGAGAGAAAAAATTCATACAAGTATTGTTAAATTTTTGTTTAAACATAAACATTTTAAATATATATGTATAGCCAATATAATAATTTTAAATTAAAAGATAAAAAAATTAAACACTGCATTGTTGAAGTTAAATGTGGTAATTCAAAAGACCATTTATTATCTTAATTGAAAAATACAGCGATATACTTTACGATTTTCATTAATTTTTACGAGACAAAAAAATTGATTTCTTTTTTTCCCTATATATATATATATATATATATATATATATATATATAGGAGAATAGTGACACGTTCTTTCTTTTAGAAATTAATCAATGACGGTCGCCGACAAAATTTTTGATATTTTCCCTCCGTGCATCGTACGGGTAATGCACTAGTAGTTATTATAATTTATGATCTCTTTATTTATTGAAAAAAATATTTCTCATTTTAAATCTTATTATTGAGAGAGCAGAGATCGTCAATTCCTTTGAATCTTCATCTTGAATTGATGGATTGAGAGTTTCGATGCATAATATATTTTGTGAATAGTTATTATAATTTATGATCTCTTTATTATTTTATTAAAAAAAATATTTCTCATTTTAAATCTTATTATTTTGGGGGTGTGATCATCAACTCCTTTGAATCTTCACTGTGAATTGACGGATTGAGAGTTTTGATGCGTAATATTTTATGTGAAGAGTTATTATAAGTTATGATCTTTTTATTATTTTATATGAAAAAATGTTTCTCACTTAAAATCTTATTATTTTGGGAGGTGTGATCATCAACTCCTTTGAATCTTCACGGATTGATGGATCGAGCATTTTGATGCTAATATTTTATTTGAATAGTTATTATGATTTATGATCTCTTTATTACTTTATTGGAAAAATGTTTCTCATTTTAAATCTTATTATTTTGAGAGGTGTGATCATCAACTCCTTTGAATCTTTGCCAGAGATTGATGGATTGAGCGTTTTGATGCTAATATTTTATTTGAATAGTTATTACAATTTATGATCATTTTATTATTTTATTGGAAAAAATGTCTCTCATTTTATATCTTATAATTTTATGAGGTGTGATCATAAACTCCTTTGAATCTTCGACATGGATCGAGCGTTTCGGTGCTAATATTTTTTTTGAATAATTATTACAATTTATGATCTCTTTATTACTTTATTGAAAAAAGTGTTTCTCATTTTAAATCTTATTATTATGGGAGGTATGATCATCAACTCCTCTGAATCTTCGCCAGGGATTGATGGATCGAGCGTTTCGATGCTAATATTTTATTTGAATAGTTATTAGTTATTAGTTATTACAATTTACGATCTCTTTATTACTTTGTTGAAAAAAAATGTTTCACACTTTAAATCTTATTATTTTTGGGGTGTGATAATCAACTCCTTTGAATCTTTGCAAGGGATTTATGGATCGAGCGTTTCGATGCTAATATTTTATTTGAATAGTTATTACAATTTATAATCTCTTTATTATTTTATTGGAAAAAATGTTTCTCATTTTAAATCTTATTATTTATGAGGTGTGATCATCAACTCCTTTGAATCTTCGACATGGATCGAGCGTTTCGATGCTAATATTTTATTTGAATAATTATTACAATTTACAATCTCTTTATTATTTTTTTGGAAAAAAATGTTTCTCATTTTAAATCTTATTATTTTGGGAGGTGTGATCATCAACTCTTTTGAATCTTCGCCAGGGATTGTCGGATCGAGCGTTTCGATGCTAATATTTTATTTGAATAGTTATTACAATTTATGATCTCTTTATTATTTTATTGGAAAAATGTCTCTCATTTTAAATCTTATTATTTTATGAGGTGTGATCATCAACTCCTTAGAATCTTCGACAGGGATAGATGGATCGAGCGTTTCGATGCTAATATTTTATTTGAATAATTATTACAATATACAATCTCTTTATTACTTTATTGGAAAAAATGTTTCTCATTCTAAATCTTATTATTTTGGGAGGTGTGATCAGCAACTCCTTTGAATCTTCTCCAGGGATTTATGGATCTGACCGTTTCCATGCTAATATTTTATTTGAATAGTTATTCCAATTTATGATCTCTTTATTACCTTATTGAAAAAATGTCTCTCATTTTAAATCTTATTATTTTGGGAGGTGTGATCATCAACTCTTTTGAATCTTTGACAGGGATAGATGGATCAAGCATTTCAATTCTAATATTTTATTTGAATAGTTATTACAATTTACGATCTCTTTATTACTTTATTGGAAAAATATTTCTCATTTTAAATCTTATTATTTTGTGAGGTGTGATCTTCAACTCCTTTGAATATTCGCCAGGGATTGATGGATCGAGAGTTTCGATGCTAATATTTTATTTGAATAGTTATTACAATTTATGATCTCTTTATTACTTTATTGGAAAAATTTCTCTCATTTTAAATCTTATTATTTTGGGAGGTGTGATCATCAACTCCTCTGAATCTTCAGCAGGGATTGATGGATCGAGCGTTTCGATGCCTATTATTTTAGGTGAATGAAATATTAATAGTTAGTAATAGTTATTATAATTTATGATCCCTTTATTATTTTATTGAAAAAAATATTTCTCATTTTAAATCTTATTATTTTGGGAGGTGTGTGATCATCAACTCATTTGAATCTTTGTTGTGGATTGATGGATCTAGTGTTTCGATGGGTAGTATTTTATGTGAATGAAATATTAATAATTAATAATAGTTATTATAATTTATGACCTCAATATTATTTTATGGGGAATGATATTGTCACAACCAATTAGGGTTACTATCAATGTTACTATCAATCAATTTTACCGTTAGATCGATTATGTTGATCCAACGGTTATATTTATTTCCATCTTTGTATGGTTATGATTCTCCGTATTTAATACTTTATATTTATTTTCACCTTTGTATGCTTATGATTTCCTATATTTATTGTTCTCACATTAAATATGAGAAATTATAACCATACAAAGATGGAAATAAATATAATCGTTGGATCAACATAATCGATTTAACGGTGAAATTGATTGGTAGTAACATTGGTAGCAACCCTAATTAGTTGTTACACTATCTTATCCTATTATTTTATTGTAAAAAATGTTTCTCATCTTAAATCTTGTTATGTTGGGAGGTGTGGTCATGCATCAACTCATTTGAATCTTCCTCGTGGATTGATGGATCAAACGTCTAGATGTGCAATGTTTTATTTCAATGAAATATTAACAGTTAGTAATAGTTACTATAATTTATGATCTCTTTATTATTTTATTGGGAGAAATGATTCTTATTTTAAATCTTATTATTTTGTTTACCAAAAAAAAAAATCTTATTATTTTGATAAGTGTGATCATCAACTCTTTTTAATCTTCGCAATAGATTGATGGATCAAGCGTTTCGATGCGTAATATTTTGTGTGAATGAAATATTAATAGTTAGTAATAGTTATTATAAATTTTTATCTCTATTATTTATTTGGAAAAATTGTTTCTCATTTTAAATCTTATTATTCTGGGAGGTGTGTTCAACTCCTTTGAATCTTCGTTAGGGATTGATAGATCGGGCGTTTCAATGCTAATATTTTATGAGAATAGTTATTATAATTTATGATCTCTTTATTATTTTATTGAAAAAATATTTTTCATTTTAAATCTAATTATTTTGAGAGGTGTTACCATCAACTTCTTTGAATCTTCGTAGTAGATTGATGGATCGAGGGTTTCGATTCGTATTATATTATGTGAATAAAATATTAATAGTTAGTAATGTGATCTCCATTATTATTTATGATCTCTATTATTTTATTGAAAAAAATATTTCTCGTTTTAAATCTTATTATTTTGGGAGTTGTCATGTGATCATCAACTTATTGGAATCTTCATTGTGGATCGATGGATCAAGCGTTTCAATGGGTAATATTTTATGTGAATGAAGTATTAATAGCTAATAATAGTTATTATAATTATGATCTCTATATTATTTTATTGGAAAAAATGCTTCTCGTTTTAAATCTTGTTATTTTGGGAGGTGTGTATATGTTCGGGATAGCCCACAAGCATAAGCTCACTACTGGGCCCAGCCTAAAGAGCCCACTTCTAGAAGGTAACTTAGGGTTCCCCCTCTTCTCAAGGCACAAGACTGCCCCTGCACAAGGGCAGGGGTTCAGCATGCCTAGCCTGAAAAGGCTAGACTGGCTAGGTGGACCAGGTCCAACTCTAAATACCCCCTCTCACATTGAGGAGGGGGACTTCTTCTTCTCCACTCAGCCACTACGGTTGTGACTATGGAGAGCCACCTTAGCCACTTCCACACACACCCCCCCATATGCACCATGGGAAGCTTCGCTAGTGCTTGGTCTCTACCATTGCCACTATGGATACCCCCTATATCAACATACTTCACCCTCCATGGGAGACATTTATGTACCACTATGAGTACATTGTTACCGTCTGTGGGAAATGACAAATTTTGATTCCCATTTCTTTACTGGAAGTTCTAAGAACTCTCCTTTCTTCCTATTCCACAACCCCTTGCTTGCCTTTCCTGAAAGGCATTCCTGCAAAGACCCTTGTTTACTCAACTACGAAAAGCCATGTTACTGGAATATACGCAAAGCCTTCAAACAGAACTTCAGACTGAAGAACCAGATCTACAAAGAAAAAAGAAAACAAGACTCTAGAAGAGAGAAAACGGAAATGCAGGAGAACCAGATCCTTGAAGTAAAAGGAAAATATACAAAGAAAAAGGAGACCAACTTTATGAACCACATGTTGTCTCAATCTGTTGGCTGTTTCACTCTACCAGATCACCATGTGCTTATATACCGATGAGATACATCCAACCGGTCGCCAACCTGACCTTAACCAAACAACACCGCCTCATCACCTGTTCACCCAGACCGGACAACTTCAACCTCCTCGCTCGCCAGCCTCAAACCGATTGGCACATGAGTTTCATATGAACCAGATCACATTCTCAAGTTAAAGCGTCATGATGCTAGCCATTCAGATAATAATAAACCCTTTTCCAATAGAAAAGGAAAAGAAAAAAGTTCACGTCACCATTCAAAGGCTGCAACCACTATCTCGATTCACGAGATCTAATTCAAATAGTTCAGGATCAGGCGACCCACATGCCACAACTACTAATGCTTTAGCAACAATTCTTTTAACCTATCACTGCGGTCACGTGAATTCGCAGTTTCGAAGTCCGTGCATAGCAAAACAATCCTCCAAATTCAAGTACTTTATTGAAATACAAATATAAGGAGACGTACAGGTTTTATCTATCCTTTTTATTCACATTCCAATTTGTTTTATCTTATTGTAATAAGATAAAGAAACCCCCAAAGTCGATGCAGTTACGCTTTATTTAATATAAGGATCTTTTTAAGGGGGTTAGAAAGAAAAAGGCTGAGACTAGTCAGCCTCATTTTTGACAAAGTCGTTGCAAGCTCAGCATGATAAGAAAGTACACATTTTTGAATAACTCATTTCCCTTTCAATGTTATGGTCGTACAAGTATCTTCCAGGTTTTTCGATGGGTCACAAACACCAATATCTTACTGAACGCCTCAAGGATGCATGCCTCAGCACATGCTTCAAATTACCCCATGAAAAATTGAAGACTCAACTCCAAGAAGAATAGACCTTCTGTGGCGAATGCAAAAAAGGAAAACCAAAACACTATCTCAACCTCTCAATATTCCAATCGTCTTCAACTCAGCTCAAAAATATATATATATACATTTATATATCAGGGCGACCACCACCGAGCGCCCACGAACTCCGGGCGACCACCAATGTTGTTCACCGCCACTATCAGGAGCCTCGCTCAACCAGTCGCCCAAACTCCCCTGGAACCCGCCGACCAGTAAGCGGATCACGCAACTACACAGATGATCGGTGCAGATCAACCACCCAACACCATCAACCGCCCAACCAACTGTCCAAAAATAGGAGAGGTCTACACCTTCTTGGATTACAACTACTTGCCATAGATATAAACGCTCAAGGAAGTGACAACCCAGGACTCTCGCCAGGACTCTCGCCCAACCAACCTCTGGTCACCCACCGTAGATCCCCTCGCCAGACAGCCCAGAACTCTTGCCAAGGACTCTCACCCAACCAACCTCTGGTCGCCCACCATAAATCCCCAACCACTAGTGGCATGACGATTTCATCCGCCACTGTATCGCTCGCTTAGATCCCCAACTACCGATGCATACACCCAGGGAGACATGCAATTCACCTATTCACGGGACTCACAAGCAATTTCTCCAAGAAAAAATTCAAGTCTCTCCATGACAGTCGTCTCCTCCCCAACCACCTATTCACCTACACTTCAAGTCTTCTCGCCATGGTCGCCCCATGACGGTCGTCTCCTCCCAACCGAGCCGCCAAGTATTTCCACTATCACCCGCTATTCTGGTCGGAGTGTGGCCACGCAGCTATCACGCCAGCTCAGTTACAACCGCACCCCTATAGCCTTGGTCCCCAGCCGATCAGGTGTATGCGGTATCCACACGCGAAAAACATGACAACGATGGTATTTTCTTTGCTTGCACAGTTGAAGCGACTTGAGGATGATGTGGTCGCCGAACTATTAAAGACCCCTGATCAAGAGCTTTGCATCTAAAGCTTGGGTTAAATATGATCTATGGCGGGCCCACACTGAAAAGAATGAAGGAACCAATTTACATTCACAATGTTTTTGGAGACAGGTTCTTGCGGATATTTCACTTTTCATTCACATGCTTTCGTCAAATTTTCAAATTTCAAATAATGGGCCCACCTATTTGTTATTTAACCTATCTTTAATCAAGAACAAAGATTAAAAGCTGCAAAACACGTGAACCAGGTATTTAAGGCACAATACTTATATTATTTAATAGCATGCTTTCAACTTCGGTTACGATGATAACATGTGGTTGAGGTTTCACTTGACTAGTACTTTATGGCGAGCCTGTCCTGAAAGACACCACTTAATGGTGGACCCACATGAAAGGACACATCCTAATGCTTAAGTTTTGGAAGGATAAAATGATAGTCAAGCAATTTGACAATTCAACATCAATTAATTTGCACGTGAAGTCTGCAAGCTGACTTGATGAAGTGGCGGGCCCATCTAGGAAAGCATAAGTACAATGCTAATTTACAAGCATGTAGTCACAAAGAGAATTTTTCTTCAAAGATATATTTCTACCCAACATGGAGACCAAGCTTTTCATAACGCCCAACAGGGAGGTCAGCATCACGCCCAACAGGGAGGCTAGCATTTCATCACGCCCAACTGGGAGACCACCATTTTCATCCCGCCAACAGGAAGGCCAACATTCATCAACGAACTAAAAGCTATTCGGACAACACTTGCACGCCAAGTGCCCAATGACATTCACATGCTCAGGTTTTATTTTCAACACCAGGCAACAACATCTCTTCACTAGCATATATATGTTTCTCTCTACCGCATCTTTATAAACTTCATATGATTATAACTTCCATATGAGTTGCTTAAACAATTTACGAAGGCCGGGACGGTTCTCACCCTCGGTAATTATGAAGGCCGGGACAGTTCTCACCCCCGGTATACTACGAAGGTCGGGACGATTCTCACCCCCGGTATACTACAAAGGTCGGGACGGTTCTCACCTCCGGTATACTATGAAGGTCAGGACGATTCTCACCCTCGGTAAATAAAGTCCGAGATGTGCTACCACTTGGCAAAATTCCTAGATGGCCGGCGTCTGGCCAACGGCCCACCTAGGCACATTTTTATCGTCATTCATACACTACTATACTAGTTGTTGCAGGATTTAAATTGGAGCAACTGGACATCAAAGACCCAAGTTACTGGGCATTATTTATTATACATTCATATCGTCGTTGTGAAAGAAAGGAATATACATATTTATCATCTATGAAGACTCTCAGTCTCTTTCTCTCTTGGAACACATTATCTCCAGAGGCTTTCATCTACTACATTATTTGTCACCAGCGAGATTTATTTCTGAAGAAAGGAGCATATATATTTATCATCAGGATCTTCATCACCTCTCCCTCTTGGAACAATTATCTTCTCCAGAGGCTTTCATCTACTACATTATTTGTCACAAGCGAGATTTATTTGTGAAGAAAGGAGCATATATATTTATCATCAGGATTTTCCTCACCTCTCCCTCTTGGAACAATTATCTTCTCCAGAGGCTTTCATTTACTACATTATTTGTCACCAGCGAGATTTATTTATGAAGAATGGAGCGTATATATTTATCATTAGGATCTTCATCACATCTCTCTCTTGGAACAACTATTCTCCCCAGAAGCCTTCATCTGCAACGTTATTTTATTATTATCATACGGTCAAGACGTCTTTATTTCAGCTGTTAAAATCTTCAGGCTGCTTGATTCCACATGGGCGTTATTTATCATACATCATATCATCAACGAGTTTTATTGCTGAAGAAGGGAAATTTTCGAAGAATGGAGTATATATATTTATCATGAGAATCTCCATCACTCTCTATTTTGGAACACATCATCCTCTCCGGAAGATCTCATCTACTAATTTATTTATCTCACGAAGCTCGGATCTGCAATCCTGTCGACATTATTTTATTATTATCAGACGGTCAAGACTTTCTTGTTCCAGTTGCCAACATCTGCAGGGTACTTGATTCAACATGGGCTCGCCAGTTTATTCATACAATTAAATTATTACTACTTCAACAACATTTGAAGACCTTCCTCAATAACAAGACGCATCTTCGAAGACAGCAAAGTTCAGCACAATTGCAAGACATAATAGAAGATTCTCTTAAAGCTCTCAAGCATCGCCAACCAGACAATTCATACTCGGTGACAACAAATAGACAAGACATGAAGGCCGGTGTATTAGTGATCGGTTACATTATATCCTGCTTAGAACACTACTCACTATGAATAACCGGCCTAAGCTGTCATATATCTTGGCACCCTTGCTTCGCAAAGCTACCAAGCTGGGGGGCTTCTGTTCTGGATAGCCCACAAGCATAGGCCCATTATTGGGCCCAGCCTAAAGAGCCCACTTCTAGAAGGCAACTTAGGGTTCCCCCTCTTCCCAAGGCACAAGGCTGCCCCTGCACAAGGGCATGGGTTCAGCATGCCTAGCCTGAAAAGGTTAGACTGGCTAGGTGGACCAGGTCCAACTCTAAATACCCCCTCTCACATTGAGAAGGGGGACTTCTTCTTCTCCACTCAGCCACTACGGCTGTGACTATAGAGAGCCACCTTAGCCACTTCCATACACACCCCCTTATGCACCATGGGAAGCTCCACTAGTGCTTGGTCTCTACCATTGCCACTATGGACACCCCATATATCAACATACTTCATCCTCCACGGGAGACATTTATGTACCACTATGAGTACAGTATATCTGCTCCTTTGAATCTTCGTCGTCAATTGATAGATCGAATGTTTCGATGTGTAATTTTTTTAATGAAATATTAATAATTAGTAATAGTTATTATAATTTATGATCTCTTTATTATTTTATTGAAAAAAAATATTTCTCATTTTAAATCTTATTATTTTGGGAGGTGTGATCATCAACTCATTTGAATCTTCTTTGTGGATTGATGGATCAAGTGTTTCGATGGGTAATATTTTATGTGAATGAAATATTAATAGTTAATAATAGTTATTATAATTTATGATCTCTATATTATTTTTATTGGAATTTTTTTTCTCATTTTAAATCTTGTTATTCTGGAAGTGTGATCATCAAATCCTTTGAATCTTCGTTGTGGATTGATGGATTAGGCATTTCGAAGTGTAATATATATTTTTCGAATTAAATGTTAACAATTAGTAATAGTTATTATAATTTATGATCTCTTCATTATTTTATTTGGGTGAAATGCTTCTTATTTTAAATCTTATTATTTTGGTAGGTGTGATCATCAACTACTTTGAATCTTCGCAGGGAATTGATGGGTCAAGCGTTTCAATGCGTAATATTTTGTGTGAATGAAATATTAATAGTTATTAAAATTTTTAACTCTATTATTTTATTGGAAAAAAATATTTCTCATTTTAAATCTTATTATTTTGGGAAATATAATCATCAACTCCTTTGAATATTTGTAGTGGATTAATTGATCAAGCGTTTCAATGTATAATATTTTTTGTGAATGAAATATTAATATTTAGTAATAATTATTATAATTTATGATCTCTTTATTATTTTATTGGAAAAATATTTCTCATTTTAAATCTTATTATTGTGGGATGTGTGATCATCAACTCCTTTGAATCTTTGTAGTGGATTGATAGATCAAGTGTTTCAATGCATAATATTTTATACGAATCAAATATTAATAGTTAGTAATAGTTATTATAAGTTATGATCTCGTTATTATTATATTAAAAAAAAGTTTCTGATGTTAAATCTTATTATTTTGGGTGATGTGATCATCAACTCCTTTGAACTTCGCAGTGGATTGATGGATCAAATGTTTCAAAGCATAATAATTTATGTGAATAAATTATTAATAGTGAGTAATAATTATTATAATTTATGATGTTTTTATTGTGGAACCAATGCAGAATATAAAGATTTTAGAATTTTGATGATAACAAACAAAGCATGAAACGAAGGCTTCAAGTTGCAACAATAAAAAAGAAACAAACAATTAACATTCATGAAGTCTTTCAAGATTCAAGCTTCAAAAGAAGAATCTAAGTCCAACAAATCTCAAGTAACATACTTTAGGACTTAGAATTAATTGTGAGGGTAATTGACTTCTTGCATGAGTAAGCTCAAACATATTTTTGTTAAAGTACATGCATTAAATCATCATTTGATTACACAAAGGATTTATAGCATCACGTATTTATAAAAACATATTTTCAAGATTCAATCAAGCAATTAAACATGTTTGAAAGGGATTTAAAATAAAGAAGAATGCTTATGAACGTATTTCCAAGCTTTCCAACAGGTTGAGAATCGATTCTTTATGAGCAGGAATCGATTCCCACTCACTGGAAAAGTTGGGAATCGATTCCCTCTTGCACCAGAGGACGAAAATAACGGCTATAAATGGCTAGTTTTGTGAAAATGGCTGTACAAAGGCTCATGGGGGCCTTCTATAAATGGAGACTACTGTTCCATTGATTGGACAACTCTTCTTGATCATAATTCTTGATTTAATTCATATCATTTGCTTATTTTCAATCATCTTGATCATAAATACTATTTGAGCTTTATTCTTGTGAGAGTGTCAACACCTATAGTTCTTCAACTTGTATAATATGTACTTTGAGAGTACTTAGCCACTGTTAAACACCTCAATTTTATTTCTTGGATAGCTAGGGGAGTGAACCCTTTACACTTGAGATGTCACCAAATTCCTAAGAAAATTTGGAGTGAAAAATTGTAAGGCATCAACAGCCCGAAGTCTTGAAAAGTTGTAGTGGTTTGTCAAGCACCCTCAAGCTTGATAGTTAGTGAAAAAGTTTGATCGAGCGGCTTCAGTCTGGACGTAGGTCACGGTGGTGGTGACCGAACCAGGATACATCTAGTTTGCAATTTCTCTAACCTTAAACTCCTTACTTTAGTATTGAAATTGCATTTTTAGATTGTGTCTATCTATTTGCTTGCTTACTTTATTGATCACACACTTGCTCTCACACTTAGATTTTTCTTTATTAAATTATTTTATTGAAGAAATACTCTTTAAAATATCAAAGGAGACACTTTGCGAAAAGATTTTGTAAAACTCAATTCACTCCCCCTTGAGTATTGAAGCCATTTGTCCAACAAGTGGTATCAGAGCTTGAACTTATGTAAAAAGCTTAACTGTTTCAAGAGAAGAGATGGCTTCTTTAAACCATGATATGCTCCTTGAGGGTTCTTCTAGTACTAGACCTCCATTTTCCAATGGTGTCGATTATTCTTATTGGAAGAGTCGGATGAAAATATTTCTTCAATCTAATGATTTAAGAGTATGGAACATAGTTGAAAAAGGATATATACCACCTACTATAAAAAATGAGAAAAATGAAGATGTTCCTAAAGATATAGATGATTACACCAAAGATAAAGTTAAAAAAGGAAATTGAAATGCTAAAGCTCAAAACTTGATTACAAATGCCTTAGGTCGTGATGAATACTTTCGTGTTTCAAATTGTAAGAAGGCTAAGGAAATGTGAGATATTCTTCAAATAACCCATGAAGTAACTAGTAATGTTAAATTTGCAAAATTAAATGTACTCACTGGAGAATTTGAAATGTTTGAGATCCATGAAAATGAAAACATTCAAAGTATGCAAAAAAGATTCACACACCTTGTCACTCATTTAAATGCTCTAGATAAATATTTTACTAACCTTGAGTTAATTGCTAAGGTGATGAGAAATGTGCACAATAGGGAATGGCAACCCAAGTTGATTGCTATAACGGAATCAAAAGACTTGAAGACCATGGATCTTGCAACCTTGTTTGGCAAACTCCAAGAGTATGAAATGGACCTAAGTAGAATAACCTTGAAGGAACAAGCCATCAAGAAAAGTAATGGGATTGCCTTAAAAGCCTCAACACCAAGCAAAGAAAAGGATGAGGAAAAAGAAAATGGAGATTCCAAAAATGATCTTGATGAAGATGAGATGAGTCTCTTCGTGAAAAAGTATGGAAAATTTTTTAAGAAAAATCTTTCAAGGAGACCCTCATTTCCTCCTAGAAGAAGATCTAAAGATGAAGGATCCTTCCAACTCACCATCACTTGCTACAAATGTGAAAAAATCGGTCACTACAAATCGGATTATCCGAATGTTCAAAAGAAAGACAAATATGAAAAGAAACAAGGCAAGGATAGAAAGAATTTCCAGAAGGCCTATCTTGCCTGGGATGACGAATCTAGTTCTTCCGATGATGGCTCCAAGAAAGAAGCAAACCTATGTTTTATGCAAGATGGGAGACCACCGTAAAAACCAAGCAAATGAACTCAACATATATGTCTAATGCAAACAAGGATGAATCCGAACTTGAGGTAAACTCGTCTTGCTCTACTATTTCCCCTTCATACGATGAGTTATCTGAAATGTTTGAAGAAATGCATAATGAATCACTAGAACGTGTTAAATCTCTTAGAGCATCAAGAAAAACTATTACTTCTTTAGAAAAACAAATTGCATTTTTAGAAAAGGAAGTGAAATATTTAAAAGATGAAAATGAAACTTTCAAATTACTTGATGCTCGCACTAGTTGTATCAAATGCCTATCTTCAAATGATTATGTATCTTGATCATCGTGTACATCATGTAAAGATCTAAACAATGAAATTGATGATTTAAATGAAATTTTAAGCAAATTCACATGTGAAAGAGATAACTTAAATGTGTTGCTTGGTAAACAAACATGCATGTTCAACAAATCCAGTTTAGGCTTTGACATAAGCACACAAGAAAAATCATATAAAAACTTTTTCATTTCTCCATCCTACATGACAAGTAGCCCATTCATCAAATATTTTCATTGTGGTGAAAAGGTCATAGTGTTTCCACATGTAAAGTTAGAAAGAATGGTATTATTAGGCAAAAGAAAGTGTGAGTTCCTAAAGGAACTAAGCCCAAAACTAACATACAAGGACCCAACAAGGATTGGGTATCAAAGATTAAATCTTGATGTTGTGATGTAGGTTTGATTGAAGGCTAAAAGCTCCAAGTGGTACTTGGATAGTGGTTGCTCATGTCACATGACGGGAGATGTAACTAAATTCCAATCATTCACAAGGAAAGAGCATGGACATGTTTCCTATGGAGATAACAACAAAGAAAAGATACTTGGTATCGAAAAAGTTGGTAACTCCTCTTTCGTCTCTATAGAAAATATTTTACTTGTTTAGGGCCTAAGACATAACTTGCTTAGCATTAGTCAATTATGTGATAAAAATTATAAAGTAATTTTTGACTCAACCTCTTATAAAATTGAAAGTCTAATTGATGGAAAAGTTAAGTTTCTTGGTCATAGAGTGGACAATATTTATATGACAGACTTAGATGGTACGCCTTGAAATGAAGGTAAATGTTTGATTAGTAAGGAAGATGACTCTTGGCTATGGCATAGAAGAATAACACACATTGGCATGGGTCAATTAAGCAAATTGATTTCCTTAGACCTAGTGACTGGATTACCAAAGCTCAAATTTGAAAAAGACAAAGTTTGTGATGCTTGTCAAATGGGAAAACAAGTAAAAGCTTCTTTTAAATCAAAAAATATTGTTTCTACCACAAAGCCTTCACAACTTTTGCATATGGATCTTTTTGACCAACTAGAACAATGAGCTTTGGTGGCAATTACTATGCATTGGTGATTGTGAATGATTATTCTCGCTATACTTGGACTTTATTTCTTACTTATAAAAGCGATGCTTTTAAATCATTTAAGATATTAGCCAAGTTTATTCAAAATGAACAATCTTCAAATATTGTTTCAATTAGAACCGACCATGGTGGGGAATTTGAAAATCAAGATCTTGAAACCTTTTGTGAAGAAAATGTTATTGAACATAATTTTTTCGCTCATAGGACTTCACAACAAAATGGAGTTGTAGAAAGGGAAAATCGTGTATTGAAAGAACTTGCTAGAACCTTGTTAAATGAAAATAACCTTCCAAAATATTTTTGGGCGGAAGTCGTTGGCACTGCTTGTTATGTTATGAACCGTGCTTTAATTAGACCTATTTTAATTAGACCTATTTTGAAGAAAATCCCCTATGAACTTTACAAAGGAAGAAAATCCAATATTTCATATTTTCATGTCTTTGGTTGCAATGGAAAAGAAAACCTTGACAAATTTGACTCTAAAGCTGATGAAGACATATTTCTAGGATATTCACTTACAAGTAGAGCTTATAGAGTCTATAATAAGAAAACAATGGTCATTGAAGAGTCTGTTCATGTTGTATTTAATGAGACTAACAATGTTTTGCCTAGAAAGGAACTTTGTGATGATGATCTTATAGAAAGCATGGAAAACATAAACTTGAATAGCAAAGAGCAAGATGAAAGGCAAAAAGAAAATGAAGTAAGTAATGAAGAAATACCAAGTCAACAAATCAATGATGGAAACAATATATCACAAGATTGGAGAGTAGCTAGAGGACACCTCATTGATGTGGTAATTGGTGATATATCCAAAGGGGTAACTACTAGAAACTCAATTAGAAGCATTTGTAATCATTTAGCATTCGTCTCTCAAATTGAGCCTAAGACCATAAATGAAGCAATTATTGATGAACATTGGTTCTTGTTTGAAAGAAACCAAGTTTGGAAACTTGTGCCAAAACCAAATGATTATCCAATAATTGGAACCAAAAGGATCTTTAGGAATAACCTTGATGAAAATGATACAATAATAAGAAATAAAGCTAGACTTATTGCTAAAGGATATAATCAAGAAGAAGGTATTGATTATGATGAAACTTATGCTCCCGTTGCTAGATTAGAAGCTATTAGATTATTACTTGCATTTGCATGTATAATGGACTTCAAACTTTTTCAAATGGATGTTAAAAGTGCAATTTTAAATGGATATATTCAAGAAGAAGTGTATGTTGACCAACCTCCCGAGTTTGAAGATCTTGATTTGCCTAACGATGTTTTTAAACTCAAAAATGCTTTATATGGTTTGAAACAAGCTCCAAGAGCTTGGTATGAAAGATTAAGCAAATTTATTTTAGAAAAGGGTTTTTCAAGAGGAAAAATGGATACAACTCTCTTCATAAAGAGGAAAAATGATCACTTATTATTTGCACAAATCTATGTTGATGATATTATTTTTGGTGCCTCTAACATTAATCTTTGTGAAGAGTTTGCCAATCTTATGCAAAGTGAATTTGAGATATCTATGATGAGAGAGCTCAACTGCTTCCTTAGTCTCCAAATAAAGCAACAAGAAGATGAGATATTCATCAATCAAGCTAAATATTGCAAGGAGTTACTCAAAAAATTTGGAATGGACAACTCCAAGGCTATTGATACTCCCATGGGTACATCTTGTTCATTAGACAAGGATGAATGAGGTAAATCCATAGAAATTACTAAATATCGAGGTATGATTGGTTCACTCATTTACTTAACAACAAGTAGGCCCGATATTATGTTTAGTGTGTGCATGTGTGCTAGATTTCAAGCTAATCCTAAGAAATCACACTTAAGTGTCGTAAAAAGAATTATGAGATATCTTGTAGACACTTCACAAATGGGATTATGGTACCCTAAGGGTGTTAGGAATGTGGCTTCCATACTCAAAAGGGGGGGTGAATTGAGTATTACAAGATTTTCGCAAAAGCCCCCTTCTAGTTTCTAAATAATCATTTCAAGTACACTTTGACATATGAAAAGCTAATTTATTTAATTTAAATAATTTACAGCGTGTAGTGACTAAATAACAGAAAAATAGATCAGGTAAATATTTGATGAGATATGAATTTAAATATGCTCAAATGATTAATCAATGCTTATGCAAGAGATACGGGATAGAGAGATTTGCAAACTTGATATATCCTGGTTCGGTCACTACCACTGTGACCTACGTCCAGACTGAAGTCGCTCGATCAAATCTTTCACTAACGGTCAAGCTTCACGGGTGCTTGAAAAACCTTTACAAATTCCCAAGACTTTCTTAAACCAAAAAGTTGAACTTTTCCTTTTTGAAACACAAAATAGATCAAATGAAGTATGTTTGGCAAAACCATATAAGCACATTATCATAAATAAGAGCTGGGCAAAATGTACTTTCTCTTAATCCATTAAGTATAGACATTCTTAAATTTAACTCTCATTTCAAAAAGAATTTAAGAAAGATAAAGACTTTTTCCATTTAAGAAAGCATATTCTTTGAGTGTAATCAAAAGAATATTGAAACATCTCTCCTCTTTTTCTCATTAGTTAAAAAGCCTTGAAATAATATAGAAAATTTGAAGACTAAGACTCATCTTTTGAATTTTCAAATATTCACATTTGTAAATCATTTCAAAATATTGATGTTTGGAACTTCATTAAATTTTCTCTCATTATTTGATAGCACTTTTCAAAGCAAGTAGAGAGACTATTGCATTTATATCGTGTATCCAAACATTTTTCCAATTTTCAAGATAACAAAAAAGGTGAAAGATACTTTCAACATCTTGAAATAGTTCTCAAGGGTATAAGTTTTTCAAAAGCTTCTCTCAAATGACATAAAAGATTTTTATTCAAAATCAAGTCAAAAGCTTATTTCATAACAACAACTCAAGGACTTTGGCTTTGTCCACGGCCCAAGATGAATATGTGGCGGCCGATAGTTGTTGTGCTCAAATCATTTGGATGAAACAACAACTCAAGGACTTTGGGTTTGAACTTGATCACATTCCTATAAGGTGTGATAACACTAGTGCCATAAACCTCACAAAGAATCCCATAATGCACTCAAGAACTAAACATATTGACATTAGGCATCATTTTATAAGAGATCATGTGCAAAGTGGTGATTGTATCTTGGAATTTGTGGAATCTTTAAAGCAATTGGCTGACATCTTCACCAAACCTCTCTCGAAGGAAGTATACTATAATTTGAGGAGAGAAATTGGATTAATTGATCCATCATACTTGTAAATGCTCTTGCATAATTTCAAACTTTGAGCACATTTTTGATCATTGGAGCTTTCTCTTAGGTATTTTATAGGTACATTATGTACCTTATGTGATGGAAAAGCAAAGGATTGAGGTAACAAGTATATTTATAGTTAAATGCCTTAAAAATATAGTTGCATAACTATGTGTTCAATTGGCATATTTATTTACTTGCTTGAATCAAATATTAATTTAAATTCTTGAAGATACTTATTCATGTTTACCTAAGCATTTTATATGTCTTAACTGGTCAAAATCAGTCTGTATTTAATTGCACTTCTCCAATACACAGTAGTAGATCCACATCCCATTTATTTTTGCTCTATGGCAGGGGAGGGAATCGATTCCTGCCTCGTGGAAATCGATTCCCACTCACATAAGGAATCCATTCCTACTCATTGGAAATCGATTCCTCACATAAGGAATTGATTCCTACTCGAATGGGAATCGATTCCCTAGGGTCTGCAATGTTTTAAAATCAGAAACCCTCCCTCTCCCTAGCTGCTCGAACTTTCCCTTCTAAACACCTGTGCCCCTGCTCGTGCAATCCCAGCCACTCCAACTTCTGCGACTCCATCTCCGGATGGTGAGTCTCCTAATCTCATTCTTCACATATCATCTGCATCTGTGGTTTCGTCTATATTTTGTTTCAAGTGCTCTGTCCTCAATCTCATACGTGCTCTGTCACATGTGGTATGTCTTCAGGTACCCCAACTTCATTTTTTTTATTTGCCTCTGCATTTTAGGGTTTACATCTGCAATATTTTAATTTGCATCTCAGTTAACCGATTTTACATTTCATTCCCATCACTGTTTGCTTTATCCTTCCACATGCGTTAATCCATTCATAGTGAGTTCACTGTGTTAACTGATTCATGCCTTTCATAGTGAGTTCAATCCTTTCATAGTCTTTCATAGTGGTTTGCACTCTAATTCACTTGGATAAAGTTTACTTATTTTCTTTTTCTCTCTTCTTCTTAATGAATCTGATCCACCCACTTTTTTTATGCGTGAAATATGAGAAACTATTTTTTAAAGGGCACTGAATTTAGGGTTAACATTTTTGCTTTTGTTGTAGAAAATATTTCTGAATACATTTATATAAAAGTAAGTGGATTCCATGGTGAAGAAAAGAGAAAAAAAAAGTTAATGAGATGTACTTATTTTTATGTTTTTAGGTAAGTGTGTTTCTACAACAATTTTTAGAAATATTTCCCCCCTTAAATTTTTGTTCCAACTAGAAATAGAAGAGTAAAGCCCATTTTGGGTCCCTAACAAAAATACCATTTTGGATCCCTAACAAAAAATACGGTCCCTCACTTTAGTTCCTTATAAAAAAAGATTAGTAGTCTGATCCCTATGAAATTCAGAGTAGATCGATTTTAGTCTTTTTGAAGGATTAATATGGATCTTTTTTGAATTTATGAGGAATCACGATTTCAACTAAAGGAGTTCACTCTAAATTTCTTAGGAACTTCGAGACTAATTTTTTTTACAAGAGACTAAAGTCGAAATCATATTTTTTTTTAGGTACCAAAAAAATATTAACTCTATTTTTTAGGGTTTAGTGTTTGTTATTTTAAATGATATAAGTTATGTCATTTTAAGAGAGAGATAGACACAAGGAATGAAAATTTGGCAGTGAGGGCCATATACATTGCTCTGCTCCAGGTGTGATAATTCGTCCCATTGAGAAGATGAGTAACAAGAACTAAGCCGGGATGATCGGCACTATGTAAGTAATAAGGACTTGTCGTGTCCTCAATGGGAGACTGAGATAGAGCAGAGGATTTGTTGGCCTGACCTTTAGCCATGGTAAAGAAAACTCAGAGGAAGAAAGAAGAAAACCAGAGTGCTCTTGATACCATTTTACAAGAAAAAATAATTCTCATTCATTTGTCTTACTCAAATACAAAAAGGAGGAGAGCTATATAGGGATGGATGCTCACATAACAGAAAGGTAAAACTAACGCACGTATTGTGCCAATCCTTACACAGCAATAACAAACTTTCCCATGTATGTATCTATGACAGCTACCATCTATGTATCATAGCCATAATGCTATGTACACGAAACAAAACTTAATAAACAGAAAAACTAATTACAAAATATATTTATCTTGATACTCCCCCTCAAGATGGAGCATGTATGTTAAGTATTCCCATCTTGATGAGCAGATCCTCAAAATGAGAAGGAAACAAAGGCTTGGTGAGAATATCTGCCAATTGAGATTTAGATTAAACATGTAAAACCTTTACTTCTCCACTTACAACCTTCTCTCTGACTAGGTGACAATCAATTTCTATGTGCTTAGTCCTCTCATGGAATACTGCATTTTCAGCAATGTGCAAGGCAGCCATGTTATCACAAAATATCATTCCAGGTTCTGAATGAAGAATTCTAAAATCTGATAAAAGTGCTCGCAGCCAAACTAGCTCACAAGTAACATTTGCAAGGGCTCTATATTCAGCCTCTGCTGAAGATCTTGAGACAGTTTGCTGCTTCTTTGATTTCCAACTGATAAGAGATTCTCCTAAGAAGACACAAAATCCAGTTACTGATCTTCTGGTATCTATGCAAGAGGCCCAATCTGAATCTGAAAAAGCTTTCAGCTTCAGTTCACCAGTGCTGGGATAAAAGAGACCTTGACCAATAGTTCTCTTAAGATAATGAAGCAGTCTATGAACAGCTTGAAGATGAGGAATCCTAGGATGTGCTAAAAACTGGCTGAGCTTATTCACAGCATAAGATAAGTCAGGTCTTGTTATAGTCAAGTACAACAATCTGCCTATCAATCTTCTATAAACCAGAGGATCATCAAGAAGATCCCCTTCTTCTTGAGACAATTTCGAATTAGGCTCCATTGGTATGGATTTGGGTTTACAAGCTGTCATACCCGTGTCAGACAAGATTTGCAAGGCATAACCCCTTTGACAAATGCTAATTCCTTTTGATGATCTAGCAACCTCAATCCCAAGAAAATATTTTAAATCACCAAGGTCTTTAAGCTTGAATTGACTGTGCAGAAGTTGTTTTAAATCCTGAACTTGTGTATCATTATTGCTTGCAATCACAATATCATCTACATATACCAAGAGTGCAAGGAAAGAATGATCTTGTGACTTGACAAATAAAGAAGAATCAGATTTTGACTGTCGAAATCCATTTGCAATGAGAAAACTGGAAAATTTCAAGAACCATTGTCTTGATGCTTGCTTAAGGCCATATAGTGATTTATGAAGTTTGCACACCATGTTAGAAGATAGAGGTTCCCCCTCATGGTGATATCCCGGAGGAGGAAGCATGTAAACTTCTTCAGAAAGGTCACCATGCAAAAAAGCATTGTTGACATCTAGGTGAGTGAGAGACCAGCCATGAATAGCAGTCAAAGCAAGAAGTAAACGAACCGAAGTAATCTTTGCTACAGGAGAAAATGTATCAAAAAAATCAATTCCCTCTTGTTGAGTAAAACCTTGAGCAACCAACCTTGCTTTATACCTTTCTAAAGAGCCATCAGCCTTAAGTTTGACCTTGTAAATCCATTTACAGCCAATGGGGCGTTTGCCAGAAGGTAAAGAAACCAGAGACCATGTATGATTAGCTTCCAAAGCATCAATTTCAAGTTGCATTGCCGCACGCCAAGCAGGAACCTTAACAGCTTCAGAAAAGGAAGAAGGCTCAGGATGAAGGGTAACAGAATTAACAAGGGCAGCGTAAGTAGGTGATAAACGAGAAGTGCTTAAAACAGCAGCCAAAGGGTAGGTGGTGGTGGAATTGGAAGTAGAACATATATAGTCTTTGAGGTAAGAAGGAGGTTTGATAGTACGGGTGGATGTTTGTATAGGTAGAGGATCATGAATAGGTAAGACAAGATCAGAAAATATATCAGTGGATGGAGGAGGTAAATGTTTAAAAGGGAACTCAATTTCATGAAACACAATATCTCTGGTTATAAAAATGCGATTAGAGGACATATCAAGCACTTTGTAAGCTTTGTATCCTGGAGGATATCCTATGAAAACAACTGGAATAGCTCTGGCAGAAAACTTGTGACGATCACGAGGCAATGTTGAAGCAAAACAAAGACAGCCAAAAGTTCTGAGATGAGTATAGGATGGTGGTTTACCCATTAGAACTTCAAAAGGAGTTTTGTTACTCAGCAAGGGAGTAGGCAACCTGTTGATCAAATAACATGCAGTAAGCAAACAATCAGTCCAATAAGCAAGTGGAATATTGGATTGAATTTGTAATGAACGGGCCACATTAAGCAAATGCTGATGTTTCCTCTCAACAACAGCATTTTGTTGGGGTCGATCCACACATGAATGCTGATGATGAATACCCTTATCCTTGAAGTAGGAGGTGAAATTAAACTCAGGAGCATTGTCTGACCTCACAGCTTTAATAGCACTACGAAACTGATTAGCAACCATATTACAGAAATCAGGAAATATACGCAACACATCTGATTTTGCATGAAGGAAATAAACCCAAGTATGCCTGCTACAATCATCCACAATGGTTAGGAAAAAACGATATCCATCAGCAGAAATAACAGAGAAAGGACCCCAAACATCTAAGTGAAGCAAATCAAAAGGTAAAGCAGCAATATTATTATTGGAAGTAAAAGGCAAACGCCTCTGTTTTGACATGGGACAAACATGACATAAAGGAGACAAAACTGAAATAGATGATATTCCTAAAACATCTTGCAATATCTGTAAACGAGATACAGATGGGTGACCAAGACGACTATGCCAGAGTAAAGAAAGAGTGCTTGAAGCTAAGGTAGACGAATGAAGAGGTGAAGCTTCTAAGATATAGAGATTGCCAAATCGATTAGCAGTCCCAATCTTCTGTCCCGTAGAGTGATCCTGCAAATTGCAAGAAGAATCAGTGAAGGAAAAAATGAGAGGAAACGAAGATGTTAAAGCACTGACTGACAACAAATTATATCTAAAATCTGGAACAAAAAGAACAGAAGTTAGAATGAGATGAGAAGAAAGACGAACAGAACCAATACGACAAACAGGAATGGAAGTACCATTCGAAAGATTGACACAGAAATCTTTAATAGGAGAAGAAGAAATAAAAAATTTGAGGTCACAACAGACATGATGAGTAGCGCCTGTGTCAAGGATCCAAGAAGAAGGAGAAAGAGTGGAAATCTCACCAGAAACGTGGGCAACGGATGAGACTGAGGCTGGATGAATAGAATCTGACACAGTGGTGGTGGGCTGGTGGCAGATGGAGGATGAGACACGGATGATGGAGAATGGAGAAGAGCAAGAAGCTGAGATATCTGATGTGGGCTGAGAGTGGGAGTTGGACTGAGAGGCCCAACAAAAGGCAAAAGCCCATTACCCACCAGAGAGGCAGTAGAGTTTGGGGCTGAAATGGGTGCTACAGGATATCGTTTTCCCTTCCACCCAGGTGGGTATCCATGAATGCGAAAGCATTTCTCAATTGTATGGCCATTTTGATTGCAATGTGTGCAAAATGGTCTTCGTTTACCCAAAACCTGAGAAGCCATGGTAGCATTTTCAGATGAAGCAGGGATGGCATGTATGAGTGGTTCAGCAGAAGGGAAGCCACATTGAATGTTACGTTGACGTTCCTCTTGGATTACCAGAGAAAATACTTTTGCAAGGGAAGGCAAGGGCTCCATCAAAAGGATCTGAGCACGGGTCGAAGAAAAAGAATCATTCAAACCCATCAGAAATTGTAAGGCACGTTCCTGTTCACGAAAAAGAATCCATGATTTCATTCCTCCACAAGTGCAAGCAGGAATCGGTTCGAATTCCTTCAATTCATCCCAGAGGATTTTCAGCCGAGTATAATATGAATTAACATCAAGAGAACCTTGAACTAATGTTGAAACCTGAGATTTGAGTTGATAAACGCGTGGACCATTCCCCTGTTGAAAGCGATCCTTAAGATCAGTCCAGAGGCTAGCTGCGGAAGGTGAGTAAAGAAGACTATCAGCAATCTCTCTGACCACTGAATTTAGCAACCAAGAAGTGACCATACTGTTGCATCGAGTCCAAAAAGAAAAAAGCAAGTCATCTGGGTCTGGTGGAGGAAGAGTGCCATCGATGAATTGAACCTTGTTTTTGGCAGTGAGGGCCATATACATTGCTCTGCTCCAGGTGTGATAATTCGTCCCATTGAGAAGATGAGTAACAAGAACTAAGCCGGGATGATCGGCACTATGTAAGTAATAAGGACTTGTCGTGTCCTCAATGGGAGACTGAGATAGAGCAGAGGATTTGTTGGCCTGACCTTTAGCCATGGTAAAGAAAACTCAGAGGAAGAAAGAAGAAAACCAGAGTGCTCTTGATACCATTTTACAAGAAAAAATAATTCTCATTCATTTGTCTTACTCAAATACAAAAAGGAGGAGAGCTATATAGGGATGGATGCTCACATAACAGAAAGGTAAAACTAACGCACGTATTGTGCCAATCCTTACACAGCAATAACAAACTTTCTCATGTATGTATCTATGACAGCTACCATCTATGTATCATAGCCATAATGCTATGTACACAAAACAAAACTTAATAAACAGAAAAACTAATTACAAAATATATTTATCTTGATAGTTTGCTTCTTCTTCGCACGCCATTTGGGGTTCTCTCTCATCTGCGAGAATCTATGTTCTCTCCGATTTTATTGATCTCGGTGTAGTTTTACGCGTTTCCCTGCTGTAAATTTAGGGTTTCAATTTTAGGGTTCCTTTTAATTTATGCATTAGGGTTTTCTGAAGGATCGGAGATACAGGAATTAATGGTCTTTCGTCCTACTCTTATGGATTTTGACCTTTGATGGACCGGAATTTCAGCGATCGAGTTGTACTGCCCTAGATATTGTTTCCGTGTTCATAATCATAATTTACTTTGTAGTTCTAAGTAATTTTAAGTTTGGCAATGGAAAATTTGGGATGCAGGAGGATTCGGGTTTTTGATCGGGGAAGGATTATGCGTCTGTTGTATATTGTTGAGTTGATGGAAGAAAGCGTGGGATATGAAAGATTTTATTGATAGGATACAGTAACTGATTTAGGATTGTGTTTTTGAGTTACCGTTACCATGTAATGCTTATTATAATGACGCCAATAGTATATATTCATATTGTTATCCTCTGAGATGACCCCTAAGTATATCTAAAGACATATGGGTTAGAAAGAGTCGAGACGGAGGAGATGGGACAAGTGTCACCGAGGCTTTTCAGAAACTGTCCGGAAGTGTGGTGAAGCCGGCCATCACAAAGTGTTTGTAGATATAGGATGAACGACAATTTTGTACAGGTCACCAATGCGGAATTTACATTCATGGTTTTATGGTGATGGCTTTTCCACACTAGCAAAGCATCAAGAACACAACAAGGTACTTTGTTCTAATACCACTTTTTAGTAATGTGCATGTATATACAAATTTGTGTTTTTATAAATTCTTCTTTATTAGCCTTGGTTTATATGTATTTGGATGGCTATCTGAATTAATTAGGTTAAACTTGATCTGTGGTTGAATTAAATTTTGACTAATATTTTGATAATTATTAAAATCGTTGAGTTTTATGATTTAAGTAACTATATGCTGTTTAATGTGGCAACTACCAACAGCATCAGATTGAACCAAGTGTGAGCTGGAATGCCTTTTTAAAATTATATGCTAAATTTCCTAGGAAATGCTAGAGAAATTGGGTGGATTCCTTTTATCTTAAATATTTTTGGAGTACTTAAACTAAAGCTTTGTGACAAAAGGTTGTCACTAGGATTGTTCTTCCAGTTGGATCAGACGAACTTTATTCTGGCAGCACTGACGGGACAATTTGGATGTTGGACTGCCATTCTAGTCGATATGCTAATGTGATAAATCCTGGTGCCAAAGTCACTTCTTTGATCAGTGAGGGACCATGGGTTTTGTTGGTGTGCGAAATGCTGTCAAGGTAAGCTCTTAGACGGATTGGTTTGCTGATGGGTGTGGATATTGTTGGAAGAGCCCAAGGTGTCATCCTCTTGAGAGACGTCTCTTTTCTCCATTAATACAAAACCATGAATGTGAGTTCAAAAAAAAACACTATGTACTGTGGAACGATCACATAATGAAAAATACATGTAATAAGAATTTTATCAGTAAATTTAATAATCTCAACAGGCTGTAATGAATTCCGACATACGTTGATCCTTTAACATGTATAAGAATTTGATGTTGGGCTTCCTCCTTCAATGCTAAGCCCAAGCCCATTTGAGGGGTTTCCTAAAAACTCTAACCCTAATTTCCACCTCCTCTATATATACTCATTAGTTGAGGGTGGAGGCTAGTTAGATTTGAGAGGTCAGATTTGAGAAAACAAATTTGAGAGAAAAATTATTTGATTGTTTAAGTAAAGTTTTATGCTTTGCATTTGAGAGATCTCTAGAGAGAGTTTGAGTGAAACATCTCTAGGGTAGTTTGATTATCACCATTGTTGGAGAGATTGAGTTAACCACCACATTGGTGTATTTGATTATTTGTAACCATTATTTTCATTGTGGATTTCTGATCTGGGCTAGGTCCCTTGAGTTTTTACTTCTTCATTGGAGAAAGTTTTCCCACGTTAGATCTGGTTGTGTTCTTCTTCTCTCTCTCCTGTTTTCGTTTTGATTTTTCCGCTGCGCTGCCTGACCTGGTGCAGTTCAGGCTGAGGTATTGCCGAGATCCGAGATCAGGATCTTGTTGATTGACTTCCGCACAAAGGCCCCTGAGCCGAGCTTGAGGGAACCGAGTTTTCCCAACATTTGAGACTACACAAAATCATTGTTTGGACAATATTTCTGTACATCACATAAGTACGTTAACTTGTTTCCTGTGAAATCTTCCCCGATTATAAGGCTTGAACTCGAAACCAAAACAAGGACGATGATAAGAAACATACATTTCAACGTACGATTCTGTTTTTATAAACTATTAAAAGTTAGGTTCATACATCTAAATTCTGGTTCTGTTTTAGTGTTTTAAATTAAAATAGAATACTGGTATCTTCTAGGCTTAATAGACACTTACATCTTTTTTGGGGACATTAAGTCAAGGGATATTTGTGTTCTGAATTGAAAAATGCTACTTTTTCATTTGCTTGGGTAATGAGAATACCTCCCTCTACCAAATGTTAATTGCTTTCATAAAGACTCACTATGTCACAACCCTCCTCCTTTATCCTGGCTTGGGACAGACTATATAGTCACACAAATAAATTTTCAATACTCCTGTGAAACATACTACACCTACTTAAATTAGAGAGAGAGAGAGTGAATTCTCGTGGCTCCATGTATTTCTAATTCAAGTGGATATAATATAATATCAAAGGATCACTGACAATTTATAGATGATCATATATAGGCGGAGTTAAAAAAATTAAAAATACAAAACCCAATACACAATATAGGAACACATAGGACTATTTGCAAAAGACCGGTAATGAGTGGTAAACATTTTTTAAGTCTCCTGCAAGATACACAATACAGGATACAAAACCCAAATATCGAATACTACATGAAACAAACTACTAGATTTTTAACCCCGACAACGTGCTCAGTATAAAAGCAAAATATGTAAAGGCTTTTTTAAAAAAAAAAACTTATATTTCACACCTATAAAGGAAAACAGAGCCATACTAATCCTTCAAAACTCCATAACATATGGCCACAACAAAAAAAAATATCACCGATGCCCCTGTGGTTTGCTTCAGAATCATTTATGCCCCTGTGGTTTTTTTTCTATCACATATGCCCCTGTGCTTTGTAAAAAATAAGAAACCACAGGGGTATATGTGATAAAAAACATACCCTTTTACAAACCACAGGGGCATATGTGATAAGAAAAAAACCACAGGGGTATAAGTGATTCTGAAGTAAACCACAGGGGCATTGGTGAACTTTTTCCAAAAAAAAATAAACCAATCTGAAACACAAATCATAGCTTAAGAAAACATCCAAAACACCAGGTACAATTGATCAAGTAACCATCAATTCCCAAAAAAAAAAAAAAAAAAAAGTATAACTCAATATAAATTACAAACATAAGAATTACAAACAAGAAACATCCTCAGAGAAGGCTTGCATCCAAGATAAGACACATTTACCAAAATAAGCAGATGGTCAAAACCTGACTTTACAAACTAAATCACAACTTACTTCAAAACCTGAAACAACCCCACCTCACAATAACCTCCTTAAAATATTTAACACTTTGTGGAGTCCCAACTCCTCTTGAAACCGGCATACTGAAAAAACAAAATATATAACGGACAGAAGCCAACAGACTGATACCATTTTGGACCCCTCAAATTAGTAAGTGAACCTTCCTTCTCATACACAAAATGTAACAGACATCCAGCTCTGATTGTATGAACCAAACCACAGCAACAAACTTCAAAACCTGAAACAATAACCCATTCTCCCAAAGAAAAAGCCACAAAAAGATTAACTTCATTGTGACCATAAAAGCAAATGATTAACTTCACTTGAAAGCAACCAACAAGTTGCGAGACGAAATCACCTAAGAGCTTATGGAAGCACAAAAAACCTTAATACAGCCCATCCACTACCAAAAACAACCATTAACACAATGAGCATCCCTAACAGAATCAATAGGAATGTGATTAGAAGAATTAACAACAAAACCCACATCGCCCAACCAACACACAAACCATCAGAACAGACCACAAAGGACCACAACCACTCCACCATTGAGAAGTAATGAATGTCTAACATCAATTGAGAATGTCTAAAATCCAAAAAAGAGAATAGATGTGATAAATCACCAATTATCCTAAGACCTAAGGCTCAGATAAAATAATTAAGAACAATTTCACAACTCATTTCGTACAAGCCAGTCAGCTGAAAATGTGTAAAATCAAAAAATGAGAAATTTGAGTTTACTGAATCCAGCAGACGTCACCAAGTTAGCAGGTGGCCAGGATACTATGCAGAGATGAAATACTTCGAACAATTTCACAACTCATTGAAGAGAGTAAATCATTAGTCCTGAGCCAACAAAGAATGCCATGATTGCTATTCACCTGGTAGTGATTGTAACAAGAAATAATTGAGAGAAACAATTTCACATCTCTTTGTACACAGTCCCAGTCATATGAGGATGTATAAAACTGAAAAGAGAAATGTGAGGTTCTTGAGGCAGAGGATCACCTTATTAACAGAAGCTGTGAGAACAATAGATGGAATAATCGGAAAAATTACACAACTCGTTCTGTACCACTCAGCATTTGAAGCCAAAATGAACAACATACTGAAGAAATTAAATGAATAGTCCAGAGCCAATCTTTTAAAACTTGAGAATTAACAGATGTCAGTACTGCATAAAAACTAAAATCAGAACCCATTCCAACATGCTCATCAAAGGTCACTTGCAAAAAACTTCATCTCCATCATCACTTGCTGGTTGCAACAATTAAATGATGCTTTTCATTGCACGAAACTCCACACACACATTCAGGTCAAAAGAATCACAAGAATGCAAATTTCATCCTTTCATCATCACAGAACTCGGGAGCAAGACCCCTACCGATAAAAAAAGTGACACCTCCGTCCATACACTCCAACATCACAAAAAAGGACAATATCAGCCATGAACTAACAACTTGAAAAACGGAAAAAAGAACTCATTCCAATATGCACAGAAAAGTCAGAGGAACAATAATCATTCAGCCACAATTGACCAAATGAAGAATGATATTAAAATAATTGACAAAACAAGGAGTCCAAGAACTATCAATTTCTTGAGATCTTCAATCCGGCAAAAGGATATCAGTCGGCAAATATTTCCTGTCACGATAATCTTCCCTGTAACACCCAAAAAGAAATCACGGAGAAGTAAATCAAGACAACCAAACGCTTGGAAAGGACAAAGAAAAATGGAAACAGAACAACAAATCCAAGAACACTGAATCCAGGTAAGGATCAACAAATTATGCACGACAGATGATTACATTCGAAGCACTAGGCTGCAGGAAAACAAGTTCACAATCATTGAAGAAACTAAATTACTAATCCTTCGCTGTTAGCAGTTCTGATTCACTGTACAAAGAAATGACGAAATTTCTTCATGACCCAATCTTTTATTTGGCAACACCTAAGAACACAAAACTCGTAACCGGACTCCAATGTGCTGTATACTAATAAACACAAGCAGTCCGAGAACTATCAATTGACAAAACACCGTATGACCAAATGAAGAATGATGATAAAATAATTGACAAAACAAGGAGTCCGAGAACTATCAATTTCTTGAGATCTTCAATCTGACAAAAGGATATCAATAGGCAAATATTTACTGTCATAATTATATTCCCTGTAACATCCAAGAAATCCCGTAGATGTAGTAAATCAAGACAACCAACCTTCCAAACCGACAAAAAAATGGAAACAGAAATGCAAATCCAAGAATTTAGAATATAGGTAGAGATCACCAAATTATGCACGCAGGGTCGATGCATTCAAAGCACTGTGCTGCAGAAAAACCGGTAGACAAATTAATCTGTATCCCTCGTTCAAAACCAGACAATAAATAAAGACACAGAATAACTAATCGAAGATACTAAATTAGTAATCCTGAGCTTTTGGCGTTCCGGTCCGTTTTATCAAGAATGGCAGAAATTTCTTCATGATCAAAATCTTTAATTGGCAACGCTTGCGAACAGAAAACTTCCATAACTTCCATTACACGTCTGAAGAGGAGGCGGGCGCCCTCTAAGTTTACCACCCTACCCACTAATGGACTATGGGGGGCGGCTGGCGAATGGGAACTGACCGAGAACCCGAACCGCTTGCCATATCTAAACAACATGCTGCAAATGAATGAAAGCAAGCAGTTCAAATCCTATTGCTTCAAATTGACAAAAAGAGAGACTGAGAACTGCCAGTTACTTGAGATCTTCAATCCAGCAAAAGTGTATTACTAGCTAAGAACAAGAATAAAGAGATAAGGGCCTAACCAAACTGTCCCAAGAAGGCAAAGTAATATACTGCTTTTCTGAAAATGTGTAATTTGCGCCTAATATACCGTACATAGCCAAAAGCCCAAAACAATCAAAATCCAGAATCAAGCTAGTAGACAACCCAAATCCACAACGAAAACATCAAAAATAAAATAAAAAACAGAAAATTAAAAGGATAGTTCTAACAGTATTAACACCTAAAGACGAACTGCAAGTCCGTCAATGCTTTCTCAACCCCCTCTTCCACAGCCCATCACACATTCATTTATTGTCTTCCTTATAACACGCAAGCGGAAATCACTGAAAAGTAAACTGAGAGAACGCTCAGAATCGACAAAGAAAGAAAAGACAAACCCATGAATTCAGAATCCAGGAAGAGATCACCAAATTGTGCTTGAGACTCGATGCTTTCAAGACACTAGCAGCAGAAAAACAGGTTCACAATTTAATTTGAATACGGCGAGATTAAAACCCTAAAATGAAAAATAATATTAAATTATTAAGACTAGGAATGGCATAAATTAGAAACCCTGAGCTTTTGAGGGGTTCCATCCCCTGTATCATGAATGGCATAAATTTCTTCATAATCCAACGAACCAACAAAGACAGAAAGGAATGTCAAATCCACGAATTCAGAATCAAGGTTAGAGATCACCGAATTATGTAGGAGACTTGATGTATTCGAAACAGGTTCACAATTCAATTGAATGCCTAGCGCGATCAGAGCCATAAAATAAAACTACAAAACACTTCATAAACGAAATTATGTAGGAGACTCGATGCATTCGAAACAGGTTCACCGAGTTGTTAGCCATTTTGATCCGCTGTCACAGAAGGGCAGATTTTTCTTCACATCCACTCTGTGATTGCAGAAGTCTACGAACAGAAAACTCATACCCAGAAATCAAGGTGCTTCAAACGAATAAACACAAGAAGTTCAAAACCTAGAAATCCCTGATAAATTGAAGGATAATAATATTCAAAAAATTGAGGGAAAAAAGTCCAAGAATAAATTATGTACGAGACTCAATGCATTCGAAACAAGTTCACCGAGTTGTTAGCCATTTTGATCCACTGTCACAGAATGTCAGATTTTTCTTCACATCCACTCTTTGTGATGGTAGAAGTCTACGAACAGAAAACTCATATCCAGAAATCAAGGTGCATCAAACGAATAAACGCAACCAGTTCAAAATCTAGAATCCCCTGATAAATTGAAGGTGCATCAAACGAATAAACACAACCAGTTCAAAATCTAGAATCCCCTGATAAATTGAAGGTGCATCAAACGAATAAACACAACCAGTTCAAAATCTAGAATCCCCTGATAAATTGAAGGTGCATCAAACGAATAAACACAACCAGTTCAAAATCTAGAATCCCCTGATCAATCGCCAATCTTCTATTATGGAAGCAGGTCATTAAAATAACAGCAAACTTCAAAATCGGAACCAGCAAGAAGCCAAAACGAACCAAAGTATTAACAGATATCAGTGCTGCATAAAAAACTAAAATCATTTGCAATAAACTTTATCTCCGTCGTCACTTGCTAGTTGCAACAAGACTGACCCAATGATGCCTTTCACTGCATGAATCTCCACACGCATTCTGGTCAAAGAATCAGAAGTTTCATCCTCGTATCATCACAACTAGGGACCAAGATTACAACTTCATCTCCATCATCACATGCAAGTTGCAACAACTAAACTGACCCAAATATTTTCATTGAATGAAACTACTCACGTTCTGGCCAAAGAATTACAAGTTTCATCCTTGCATGCATTATCACAACTAGGGAGCAAGACTTTTACCCGAAAAAGGAGACCCCTCATCTAGACACTCCAACATCAACACATAAAAGGACCTCGCAAATATTAAAAAAAAAAAATTCATTCCAGTATGCACAGAAAAAATCCCAAGGAACAAACTGCCAACCATGCTTCTCACTTGCCAAATTCTGGTAAGAGATATCACTTGTTAAGCAAACATTACAATCTTTGCATTATAAAAACCAAGCCAAAAGACGGATACATAAAAAACACACTAAAATCTAGAACTCCATGCACGCTAAAGGGATAGCAACATTTAGTTAACAACTATAATAAAACAACACAATATATGAGAAATCAATATATACATTCGGCAAAATAAATTGAAATTTTTTTTATGTGTTTTATGTGTTTTAAACATGATACTGTTGTTGCTGTTAAAATCTACATCTACTCCACCTAATGTGTGTTCTATGTGTAACCTTTTTTGTATTTTCTTTTTTATTTTCATATGCTATGTTTTGGTTAATGAAAATTTTGGCCTTTTTGCCATCCTTTTGCTCTCTTTTCATTTGCATGGTTGTGTTTCTTTTTGTGTAGTGATTTCATATAAAGAAAATGGGTTCTCTAGCTTAAAAGATTCACTTTTTAGGGCAATTTAGTTGCAGTCTTTTATTTTATTTTTAAAAAAAATTGTAGTTAAAAACAATGTTTTAGTTAAGGCACTTTGTTTTTAATTATTGTTTTAAACTACTTTTTATGTCGGACCTGGCCAACAGCCTCCTGTGCTCGAGCAGGTAATAATCTAATCTACAACACAAATTGAATCTCCAAAACCATACTTCCAGTTTTTTTTTTTTAAGAATAACCATGTTAATCTCAATCACAACTTTGATATGCTTAATAGATGAGTTATATGTATGATAGCATACTTTTTATTTCAAGTCCAATATAGAGTCATCACTACCTTAATTGCGAAATTTCAAAGGAGCTAGCTCTAGTTTTTGAGGTGTGAAAAGTCGTTCTTCAATCTCTCTTCAACTGTTAGGAGCAAGCAAAATGCATTTTACCTCAAAAAGTTACCCTCTAATTTAAAAATGAGTGAGGATATTCTAACTACCAAAAATTCTCACTACTAACTTACTACCCATCACATCACCATTGGATCAAAGAGAGAATGTTAAAAAGTTTTTGAAGAGAGAGAAAATGTTAAAAACTAATGGTGATTAGATAGGTAGTAAGTTGGTAGTGAAAAATTTTGGTAGTGAGAATATCCCTTCTCTTAAAAAATTGCTATACTCAAACACACCAAAACAAAGTTCACCTCCCAGGATCTCAAAAGACAAAATAGAAAGAACTATTAAAAGAAATTTTCAAGGGATCATATGAGATTAAAAAATGTGTATATAACACAAGGTAGCAAGTATTTAAATTTTAAAGATACTGTGAAAAGAAATTTATCAAATTTTAAAAGATAACGGAATTATAATATAAAAAAGGAATAGTTGCATGATAAAAAAAAATATCTAAATAATTTCGTGCGCAATTCAGACACTCGGTAGAAACAAAAAAAAGTTTCTAAAATTTTGAAGATAATAGAATTCCATAAAAGAATAGCCTGCAAAAACAATTAGATTGAAAATTTCAAAGACACTGCAATTCGATATAAAAAAAAAAGGTCATGGAATAAAGTCATAAACAAAATAATATATAAATAATTTCAAGCAAAAATAATACTAAGTTGATCAATTAAAAAATACCGACATATTACTCTTAAGGAAATATATGACAAACCCAGCACCAGCAGAAGGGAAGATGCCCATTATTCACGTTTGTTTCATACTTCTTATCTGCTTTCAAGATTTGGATACAGAATATAAATAACAGAACAAAATGATCGTACTTAAAAAATTAGGAGATGACAAATATATGCATGACAATAAAAAAGTTTGCATCAAAATAGAACTATAGCAATATTCTCCGAACAAAGATGCAGATAATCAGTACAAAGAACAAAGGGACTCATCTTCACATGAACACAAAGAACCAAAGCAAGAAGACAGAAAATTGAGATAACATAGTATGAAACCGTTGATGCTCGTTGATGCGCCGCAGAATGTTATTATAGGATGCTCTTTGATGCGCCGCAGAATGTTATTACAGGATACAGTTTGAAACACTAAGCTGCAAAACCGAGTTGTCCACAATTCAATTCATATGCATCGTGACCAATGCCAGAAACTAAAAACAAAACAAACTCATCTAAGAAATTAAATCAAATAATCCAGAGCTCTTTGCAGTTTTCATCCAGTAAAAACCTCTGCATATAAGTCGGAGGACATTTTAAGATTCCTTCATCAGTTCTGTCAAACCTGCCTAAACCATGAGCCCTAAATTCATTTACAGTCCCAAGGCAATGCAATCTAATAAATGCAAGAAGTTCAACCCCGAGATCACTAATCCTAACCAATCAACAATACGGAACCGTGGAATTTCATTCCCTCCGCTACAAAAACCTTCATAAGCATGAACAAAGGAACATTCTTAAGATCCAAACAACAATTTCAACCACTTAAGAACATAACAGAATTAATAAAGGTTAATACTTGCCTTTAAAAAAAATTATCATACAAACAAATCTTATCAAGGTTAGAAATTACTAAAATTTTAAATAAAAACAGTTCGATGATAAAAATAATAATAATACCTAAAAATATCAGGTAAAAAACAATACTGACTCTTTATCACTGAAAATAAATAATGCCGATATAGCAACCTTAAGAAATATACTACTCATCCGTTTGGACCAAATTTCCATTTATCTGCAGATTCAGGTTTTCAATCTAGAAACAAAACATAAAAATCATGTGCTGCAGTAACGAAGAGGAAATCCAATTAGACGCCGAAATACTTTAAAGTCATATAAGAAATTATAAAAAAAAAAAACGAAAAATAAGAGTAACAGAATACTCCACGCCAAGAGGCAGCATGAAGAGAACTAGGGGGTCAAGCGAACTCTCCGGAACCGTGCAAACTCCTGAACCTTTCCTGATACAGAATCACACAAGAATTCCGACACTGACAAGTTACAAAATCATTAATTAGCGACACTAGCTAGAAAACAGCCAATCCAGAATGAACACATTCACAAAAAGAAAAAAGAAAGATCAGGTAAAAATAGTTAGATGATAAAAATAATAATACTAAAAATATCAGGTAAAAAACAATACTGACTCTTTATCACAGAAAATAAATAATGGCGATATAGCAACCTTAGGAAATATATGACATCCGTTTGGATCAAATTTCCATTTATCTGCAGATTCAGGTGTTCAATATAGAAACAAAACATACAATTTATGCTGATCTGACGAAGAGGAAATCCAATAAGACAAGGAAATACTTTAAAGTAGCAGGATGAACAAAGCAGAGATAACTAAGGGGTCAGAGCAAACTCTCCGGAAACGTGCAAACTCCTGCGCCTTAATACTCCATATACCCAGTTCCTGATACAGAAACACACAAGAATTCCGACACTGGCAAGTAACCAGATCATTAATTAGCGACACTAGCTAGAAGACAGCCAATCCAGAATGAACACATTCACAAAAAGATAAAAGAAAGAAGGAAAGGATTGTATTAATGGTAATAAAACCTAGAGCCAAAAAAGTCCGTCCATACTCTCCCCCACTGCTTCCACAGGCGACCCCCAATTAATTGATTATCTTTCCTGTAACACCCAAGCGGAAATCACAGAAAAGTAAATCAACACAACCAGACGCACAGAATAGATAAAGAGAGAAAGAAAAGACAAATCCATGAATCCAGAATCCAGGTAGAGATCACCAAATTATGCTTGAGACTCGATGCATTCGAAGCAATACGCTGCAGAAGAACATATTCACAATTTAATGCCTCGAGATTGAATCCATAATTAAAGTAATACAGAACAACTCATCAACGAAATTAAATTAATGATCCTGAGCAGTATCAAGAATGGCAGAAATTTCTTCATGATCCAATCTTCAATTGGCAACTCGTAAGAGCAGAAAACTCAAATCCGTACGTGATCAAATGGAGCATAATATTCATATAATTGACAGAAACAAAGAGTCCGAGAACTATCAATTTCTTGAGGTCTTCAATCCGGTAAAAGGATATTCAATCGGAGAATATTTCCTATCATGATTATCTTCCCTGTAACACCCAAGCAGAGATGACGAGAAGTAAATCGAGAAAATCAGACGCTCAGAACCGACAAAAAAGGATAGAAACGGAAAGAAAAATCCAAGAATTCAGAATCCAGATAGAGATCACCAAATTATGCACTATGCTGCAGAAAAACAGGTTCACAATTTAATCCGTATGCCTCGCGATCAATGCCAAAGAAATAAAAATGCAGAACAACTAATCGAAGAAAAGAAAATAGTAATCCTGAGCTGTTAGCAGTTCAAAAACGGCCGTATCAAGAATGCCAAAAATTTCTTCAAGATCCTATCTTTGATTGGCAAAGCCAAAGAACAGAAAACTCAAATCCATACTCCAACGTTCTGCAAACGAATAAACGCAAGCAGTTCAAAACCTAGAACTGCATGATCGAATTAAGCATAATACTCAAATAATTGACAAAGAGAGTCCGAGAACTATCAGTTTCTTGAGATCTTGAATCCGGCAAAAGCATATGAATCGGAAAAACCCTAGACATCCTCAATTATGGAAACAAACCAAACCAAAGCACGATTACGGCATTAAATCGTAAAAATAAGAACAAACTTTGAGATCATAAGAACGAGATCATCAACCATATATAACCGAAAAAGATGAATAAGCAAAAGCATGAGAACTACTACTAGAGGAGATCGAAAATCGAAATTATGCGCTACGCTACGTTAACCTTCTTTTGGAACGAGAAAGACGGTTAGGCCAGAGGAGGTTTATATAGAGAGGAGGGTCAGATTAGACGGCTGAGATAAGGCGGTTGGTGGAAATAACAACGATGATGCTGCAATCAAAATAAAGCAAGTTAACGCGGTTTTGATGAAATGCTGAATAAGATTCCGTTAGACGCGTTTTTGGGTTTATAACCGCCAGAGAAAAAATAACTATCACCCAAAATTTAAAAAGAAATGTGAAATTAGTTTCAAAAAAAAAAAGGACATGAAAAAAGAATTAATTTAAATATGGAAAAACATCTATCCTTTTAAAGGATATAAGCTTATATCTTTTTAGATCTTAATCGTTAATTTTCGTCCATCAACGGTTATAATCTATTGGGTCAAACTTAATGGGCTAAATTTATTATTAATTAATTAATAATTTTGATCAAATAAATTATAACCGTTGATTGACGGAAATCAACGGTTAGGATCTAAAAGGATATAAGCTTATATCCTTTAAAATGACATATGTTATTCCCTTTAAATATATCCCACTAACATAACATACTCGAGTTTGTATTTATAAATTACTATTTTTTATTTTATTTTATATTTGAGTAAAGTACATTTCGATCTTCGGCAAATATAACAAGACCCAATTTAATTCTTAGAAAATAAATGACTCGTGATTCATCTAAAATTTAAAATAGTCCTACATTAATCTTTTTGAAGGACTAATATGAGTCTTCTTTAAATTTTACATTGACCAAAATTTTGACTAACTGGGTCTATTTTGAATTTCAGATAAACTACAAATCAATTTTTTTAAGGGATTAAAATGACCCATAATTTTTATTGAGGACCTAAAAGATACTTTACTCTTTATATTTTTTATCAAATTAAACTAATATTTTCCTTTAATTAATTACTCATTTAAAAAAAAATCCAAATTTTGTTTAATCTATTTTTAATTTCTTCAATAAACATTAGATATACAAAAATCACTAAAAAAATTAATTTTTAATTTATATTTATATATTTCATTTATTTTTAAGAATAGGAAAAGATTCCTACATTATCTTAAACTACACGAGACAACGCCAATTTGAAATTTAAAAGAAAAAATGTAATCTTATTTAAAATACAAATTTCAAATTTCAAACTTAAGATAAGATTGGATAAGATTTAAATTACAGTAAGATTGATTTCATCATACAGTTGACTAATTCAAATTTTAAATTCAAAATAAGATCTTATCAAACCTTTAACCTATTAAGATATGGCTCCCTAAGGCTATTGGAGCACATAACTAGAGTATCCTAGCCTTAGTTATTTTGCACCTACATGGGCCAGAGCCCATATGTCAAAACACGTCTTTGCCATATTTGCTTGATCTTATCACATAAAATTCACATTATCTTATATAATTCAAAACCATGTGCTAGTTCGTACCATTAAACAAGATATAGGTATATGACTGTTTCGGACATCATCGTGGAAGGTACATAGCAAACCCACTTCTGAGCTATGCTTCCCACTTGAGGAGGTCTAACTCGGCTAAGGCATCAGCCCGCCAACCCGTCACACTTACGAGATAACTGCCCTTGGGCTTCACCATAACTGTCCCAATGAAACTTATATATGCATAAACAGTGCTCCACACGGGATCATCTTAACCACATTGCATTATAGAGCACTCTTAAGCTTTAAAGAACTCTCACCATCTACAGGAATACACACACCCCTTATAGTGTTTCATCGGACCTTTGCTAGAACTACTAGACTTCCCATGGCCAGTTATCTCTACCTTAGCTTCGTAGATATAATCATTAGCTTTCCAGTTAGACATTCATGTTCACCTCCAAACATTTGGCACCATACATGGAAACCGTAAATTACTAGTCCCACCTCAAACTCTCATTAGGCCCCTGACAAAGGGGTCTATCCCTCCACGATTCGAACAAGAAGCTTCACTCCATTCTAATGCTCGGAGTAGTTCCACTGATGTGGATACCATTGGGCACCTGTTGTTGCAACTCATCGAGGAATAATGTGCATTCTATAAAGACTTTTCCCGGGATAGACAAAGGTTGAGAGCTCATTTGGAAGAAGGAGAATTTCATCCAGTAATACATCAACCACTAAGCTACCATACTCGTCGCACAGTTACCTGGTACCCTATACTTAGTTATATCCCCTTATCACTTCCCCGTCGACAAGCTGAATCTCAGCATTATTCTGGTCGTGCTTCTCCTCATCATATCGCCCCATCACCTTTCTTATGCGCCCATAGAGCCCAAAAGGACAGCATCGAACTTGGAATCAAGGTCTCCGTTGACAAAACTCGGGACCATGATCACTAATATCGAATCAGGGGCCTGAAGTATCACCACTATGGCTAGAATCGATGTCCCAGTCTAGCCCGGGATCTAAGGTTCCACTTGTAAAATCCTAAAAAAATAAATAATAATAATAATAATAATAACAACAACATACAAATCAATCCAAAAATTAGTATGTACAATACTCCAAAATATATAATTCAATCACAAAATTATTATAAACAACACTCCATAATATATAATTCAATCACAAAATTATTATAAACAACACTCCAAAATATATAATTGCTTGGTTGAACCGAGAGCTGCTCGGGAATATCTTTTCAGAGAGCAAGAGTGCAGAGTAATAATCAGGATTGCCAACAGGAGCAATCTACTCTGACTAAGAGCAACCCTCTCCAACTATACGCAAGCGTACGTGTCAAGCAATATAGGGTATTGTAGCCCCAGATTTATCGTCCTCAGGGAGCAGTTGTGAAGTAAGAAGCGCTAAAGGAAACTTAATTTGTAAAAAGGAGCAATAAAAGAAAGTATTATTCTCAGTTAAGCTTCACAAAGAGCAATCTCTGGGCAGCTAGTTAAACAATGTTAACCATTGTGAACCACATGAGAGCAGTGAGTGACTTAGCACGGTCATCGAATAAAAAGGCATCAATTTAAGTAACTTCAAGAGCAGTCAAAGAAATGAAAATAAGAACATTAGCTGGTAAAACACAGTTCAGTTATCGTGAGGAAAAGGTTGTGATAGAAGTTTGAGTTAAGATTAATTTTAGAAAAAGTCAAGTAGGTGTTACGGGTTCCATGTTTTCATCCCTTTGGTTAACCCTGCTTGGTAGCATATTTTACAAGTGGATTTTGCTCCTTCCCTTGTTTTGCTATAGGTAAGCAGAGGGTAAGGCCTTACTCTCCACGTTACTCCATAGTACTTTGGAGTTATACGCAAGGAAACCATGCTGCCTTCTCAAAAGAGCATGGATTCACATGGCAGTGCTCCCCATTCCAGGTGTTTCTCCCTCCTTTCTTCAGGCTAAACTACCCCAGGATCTTGAGAATGCTCTACACGCCTTTGTCAGTGTTTCATCAACCGAGTGGTCCTGGGATGAGGTTGCCAGCCCAAAGGGTTTCGCAAAATCAATAAATTAAACCAAAGAGCAACTCAAAATTCATTTATAAAATATGTGTTCCTTACAAAGTTATCCTAAGACAAAAGGGATTACTTCTATGGAACCCTCACCTACTTAGAGGAAGTTAGCTCCTAGTGAGCATTTTTACAAAAAGAAAACAAAGAGATGACGAGTCCTAGGATGGGCGCTGATCCTCCTCTTTATGAGGATTGCTTGTTCCTTTCATAGGGTTCTTCATTTGATCTTCATTGTTCCTTTCATCAAGGGTCTTACTTTGTTTAAATCCTCTCCAATGGTAGCTTTGCTTCTTGCCAGCTCAGCTCCGAATGGAAATCCTCTCCAATGGTAGCCTTGCTTTTTGCCAGCTTGGCCTTAAATGGAAGTGGTCCCCCTTGCTTTTGGCTCCCTTTGTGAGTGGGAGTATCGGATTTAGGGAGGCACCTCCACTCCTTCTGCTGCAGCTGACGTGGCGACTTTTGATTGCTCAGCTTCTTTGCTTTCGTACTGTAGCAGAGGTAGCGCTTCCACCTTCTCTGTTGTGGCTGACGTGGCGGCTTCCCATTGCTTCCTTTGACTGCTGTTGTACTACAACAGGCTTTTTTTCTTTCTGCGCAACACTCCTTCTTCTCTCTTCATTTTGTGGTTCCTAATGATGGGCCTTAGGTGTCCTGAACAAAGCAAACTAACCCAATAGTCATATGAAAGAGATAATGTCAAATTTGCTCCAGGTCTACCTTAACTCCCACTTTCGGTATTGCTCTGGTCCACTATTCAAAACAGTTGCTCTATATGGAAAGAAGAAGGTTGAAGGGAGTGATTTATAACCAAAACATGGGTTTTGTGGAACAATTTACACTTAATGGGCCTCAACTCTTGAGGACCATCAACACCCCAAAACTAGATATTACTCGTCCCGAGTAATCCTTCACAACGAACAGTTTTCTTGTGGCAGGCTAATGCTCCTTGAGATTATCGATGAAAAGTAAACTTAACTCCTTCCATCGCTTCATTAGAGCACTCACCTGACTTGTGAGTTTCCCCAGCTTCATTGTGTGTGTGTCCTCTTCCACTCTTTTAGTCAGTTTCCCACAGAGTTGCTTACGTATTGAATTTTTTGGCTTGATTTCTTCTCTTACTTCTTAGCTCCCTTCTTATTTCTTTCTTTTCAGGTCTTTTAACTGGAAGTCAATTACCCTTGACTTTGCATAAGGCTGACCTTCAACAGCATGCTCTTTGAGCGGCTCTTGCTCTCACCTTGATGACTTGAGCTCTTTGAGCGAAATTTTTGGAGCAGAGGAGCTGACCCTTCTTTTTTTTCTTTTTTTCTTTTTTTCAAACCAGGGGCAGAGTAATTTATTTAAACAACCTGAAGTTCTTTCCTTGGTAACTCAATAAGTCCACTGAATAACAGAGTATCCGATTTTTGGAGTGCTGCTTTTTGTGCATGGTGTTGCTCCAAATCAGAGTGATGCCCTATGTTGCTTTGTTAGAAACTGTAAACTCTTCTTTAGGGCATCTCAAGGAGCAAAATCCTGAGCAAAAAGAATCATTGAGTAGATCAGGACACTTAGGACGGTAAACTTAGCAAAAATTAAAAACAATATTTTTAAAAAAAAAAGGTAAAACATGGTGGCGAATCCCTGGTACACCACATAAGTCATTTATCTAATAGCAAAGTCAGTAACATTCCATCACAAAACTTTCAGGCATTCATTCCAACAGATTTAAACAAGTTAAAAAGGATAGGGAACGAATGAACCTGGGGTCACCGTAACAACCCTTAATGCTCTCCAATTTCTTGTCTTGCTCCGCTAAACGAAGCATTTGTTATTGCTTCTGGAGGGAAGACATTTGGAAACGGTGGATATGGAGTTTGTCCCTTGAATTTTTCTCCCCAGTTACTGGCGAAGATTTGATCCCGAGCTCTGTAGTACAATCGGAGTTGAATTTCCTCCTTTTTGTTCTTCATCAATTCATCTTTCAAGAGCCCGATCTCCTCCTTCCAGTCTTTTCTGTTTTTTTCGTGGGCTTGCTCCCTTTCTTCCATTTTCTTGTTCATCATCTCTACTGCTTTCACCAGGTCTTTCACCGTGTTTTGCAAGGTTGAGGATCCTTCTCCTTCCTCAATCTTCCTTTTCAGAGGCAGTGGTCCAGCATTTTTTATCTGGTCAAGTTCATTCTGCAGGGCCACCTTTCTTTGTTAATGAGCAAGCTGGCTTCTTTCAGAGATTGCATCTCCCTTCCAACTGTGTCTTCTGAGGCTTGCACTTGAGTGGCTAGAAGGTCTGCTCCGAGACCGAACATAGTTTGACATTGAGTCATGTCAGTTGTCTCGACTAGGAACTGCCTTCGTCCACTCTTTGCAGGAGCTCTCTTAAAGGGAAGTTTTTCCCTTCTTGGAGTTTTCTGAGGTTCTTCCTTCACATTGCCCGAAACTTTAACTTCTTCTTCTTCCTCATTTCCTTCTTTTTCTTCTTTCTCTTCTTTTTCTTCTTCCTCCTCACTTTCCAATCCTTCATTGTCTCTGATTCTTTTTATCGTGGACTGATCAATGTCCGACCCTTCTGGAATGATTTCATCCGAAATCGGGAGATTGGCTTTTAGACCAGACCTCTTGCACATTTCAGTAACCAGACAAGGGAAAAAGAAGGGGGAGTTTCTTGGTGCATTTGCCACCAGTTGTTTGTAAACAATCCTCCCAACATCAAACTTCTTCTTAGTCAAGATGCAGAAGACCAGCACTGCTCTTTCCCAGTTTACTCTAGAGTCATTGCTCACGGGAATCAGACGAGAGTTAATAAAATGCATCCATACCTTTGCTTCGAATTTGAGTTGCTTCCTAGGGATGGACTCCTTGGTTCCCCAGGTTGCTCCTTCTGAGCCTATTTCTCGGAGCACTTCTCCAGTTATGCCCTCATCTCCTCGGCCAGCACAGTATCTATCGAACTCATCTTGTTCAGCAGGAACTGAAGCAGTGTTGTATGCTTCGTTGATTTCTTCAGGGGAGAAGTCTACTTTCACACCTCTGATGAGGAGTTTTGGGAGATCTTCTTTCTTCATCCCCTCCAAGAATGCAGTCACGAACTCGGTGCGAGCTCTTGAGGGAGGCTCAACGAAGAGTTCCCAATCCAGTTCTGCTATATCCTTGGTCAGCCATCGGTCGAGATCTCCGTGTTTGGAGCTACTGAGGACTATGCCCCGTTCTGGTATGAATGTGCGGTCGACTGTGGTTTGCTCAGGCTTGAGCTTTTTTCCTGTTCGGGCCCTCTTCTTGGAGATAGAAGCAACAGGTATAATGGCCTTTGGACGTGTCATGGTGTAAGGTTCTGAGTAGGAGGGATGGAGTGGGGAGTTAAGGTTGGATTTTTGTGGGTTGAAGGAGAAAAGATTATGAGAATGAAATAATAGTTCTGTGTTTGTTTATAAAGGAACGAAGGAGAGGATGGGAAGGTTAAAACGCTCTGTATAGTGGTGATCGTGGCTTTGCTGAGTGGTGGATATGGGGGAAGAAGAGCGTCTGCTGCACATAAATGCCTGGGGGAAAGCAACTGTCCTCTGCTCTGACGGTTTCTTCTTTTTGAAACTGCTACTTCCGCTTGATTGGAGGGATGTGACAGCACGACGTGGAGCTGTTATCCTTCCGTTGCTTCCGCCACTCGGTTTTCTCTCTCTCTCTTTTTTTCGCATGCGGCCCATTGCAGGCCCTTGGGTTAAAAGGGGCAAGTGGATAAGCCCAATTAGAACTTGGTTTCAACATTGAGGGATCAAATTCTAAGTGTTGGTTGCTCCTTGCTTTTGGGATCAGGTTGCTCAAGAGCAACCCCAAAACTAGCTTCCTGCAATGGTTAGCACATTAATTTTCTCAAACAAAGACAATAATAAATAGAATGACGTAGAAATAAATCTGGGTTGTCTCCCAGTAGCGCTTCGTTTATAGTCTTAGCTCGACTTGTTGCTCCTTGGGTCAGACTTCAGCTGGGTCATCAAGATGAGAAGTCAGTCTCTCATGCTCCTTGATCCCTCTATTATACTTTTTGGGTCTGTGTCCATTTACCCTGAGCGTTCCTCCAGATGTTTCATGAGAAATAGTAAATGCTTCATTGGGAAGTGCTTCAGTGATTGCATAAGGTCCCTCCCATCTTGATTTCAACTTTCCAGGAAACAGTTTCAATATGGATCGATACAGCAGCACTTTGTCTCCAACTTCTAACTCTCTCTTGATAAGCTTTTTATTGTGCCACTTTTTCATCTGCTCCTTGTAGAGGTTGGCGTTTTCATATGCCTTGCTCCGGAATTCTTCCAGTTCAACCAACTGGAGCAACCTCTTTTCCTCAGCCATTCTGGAATCCATGTTTAGCAATGTGATGGCCCATAATGCTTTATGTTGAAGTTCCAGAGGCAACTGACACGCTTTTCCAAACACCAACTTATAGGGGGAGCAGCCAATGGGCGTTCGATAAGCTGTTTGATACGCCCATAGGGAATCATCCAATTTTTTGGACCAATCTTTTCTATCTGGGTTTACGACCTTTTGGACCAATCTTTTGAAACTGCTACTTCCGCTTGATTGGAGGGATGTGACAGCACGACGTGGAGCTGTTATCCTTCCGTTGCTTCCGCCACTCGGTTTTCTCTCTCTCTCTCTTTTTCGCATGCGGCCCATTGCAGGCCCTTGGGTTAAAAGGGGCAAGTGGATAAGCCCAATTAGAACTTGGTTTCAACATTGAGGGATCAAATTCTAAGTGTTGGTTGCTCCTTGCTTTTGGGATCAGGTTGCTCAAGAGCAACCCCAAAACTAGCTTCCTGCAATGGGTGGTAAGGGGTGGCAATTTTGTGCTGCACTCCATATTTCTTCAGGAGCAATTGGAATTGTTTGTTCACGAAATGTGTACCCCCGTCGCTGATAATTGCTCTAGGGGTTCCAAATCGAGTGAAAATATTCTTCTTGATGAACTTCAGCACTATCCTGGCATCATTGGTGGGGGTAGCAACAGCTTCTACCTATTTCGACACATAGTCAACTGCAACAAGTATATACTTGTTTCCAAAGGAAGGTGGGAAAGGCCCCATGAAATCAATGCCTCATACATCGAACAATTCAACCTCCATTATTGGAACAAGGGGCATTTCATGCTTTCTTGTAATGTTCCCTGTTCTCTGGCACCTGTCACATTTTTTAACAAAAACATTAGCATCTTTAAACAAGGAGGGCCAGTATAGACCTGACTGCAGCACTTTAGCTGTTGTTCTTGCTCCAGCAAAGTGTTCTCCATAAGGGGAGTTGTGGCATTGCTCCAGTATTTTCTGTTGTTCTCCTTCAGGGATACACCTTCGAAGTAATTGGTCAGAACACCTTTTGTAGAGCAAAGGGTCGTCCCAGAAATACTGCTTAGCTTCATGATGGAACCTCTTTCTCCCTTGGTGATTCAAGTGGTATGGCTCTATTCCGGCAGCCAGGTAGTTTGCAATATCTGCAAACCAAGGAGCTTGTTTTTCTGAGATCATCAGAAGCTGCTCATCAGGGAATGTCTCCTTGATATGATCTCCTTCTTGTGGGCTTGCCCTATCTAATCGAGATAGGTGGTCAGCCACCTTGTTATCACTTCCTCTCCGGTCCTTGATCTCAAGGTCAAATTCTTGGAGCAACAGTACCCATCTAATTAGTCTTGGCTTGGCATCCTTCTTAGCAAAGAGCTGCTTGATTGCTGAATGATCAGTGAATACTGTGACTTTGGAGCATATTAGATATGAACGAAACTTGTCACATGCTAATACAACTGCCAGCATCTCCTTCTCCATCACTGTGTAGTTGGCTTGTGCCGGAGTAAGAGTTATACTAGCGTAGTAAACAGTTATGAAGATTTTGTCTTTTCGCTGCCCAAGAACTGCTCCCAAGCCGAAATCGCTGGCGTCACACATTAGTTCAAAAGGAAGACTCCAATCTGGGCTTTGAATGATGGGTGCGGACACCAGCCTCGACTTGAGCTCCAGGAAGGCTGTCAAACATTTTTCATCAAAATTGAACTTCTTGTCTTGCTCCAGAAGTTCACAAAGTGGTTTGGCGATTTTGGAGAAGTCTTTAATGAAACGTCTGTAGAACCCAGC
>NW_026896771.1:0-10550 GCF_033153095.1 Gastrolobium bilobum | reverse complement strand
ACTCTTCGCATCGCAATGCCTATTATATCGGCTTGGCCTTTCATAAGTGGAGACAGAATAAAACGTCCATAATAAAGACGCTTACTGTCACTTCCACTATAGTGTCCGAGTAAATACTCTTACTTTCTCTCGAACCATAGTAATATATTTTCTTATCATCAACCCTTTCAAAAAAAAATTTCTCTTGAATTTGAAATCTCTTCGATGTTTATTTTTAGTTTTACACACCTTTTTTTTGGAGATCTACATCCATTATGTGGCATAGGGGTTACATCTCGTATAAAATTTAAGACTATACCACTTCTACGAATAGCTCTTAATGTCGCATCTCTTCTGAGACCGGGACCTTTTATCATGACTTCTGCTCATTGCATGTCTTGATCCGCTACCATTCTAATAGCATTTCCTGCTGCGATTTGAGCTGCAAATGGCGTTCCCCTCTGTGTACCTTTGAATCCACAAGTACCGGCAGAGGACCAAGAAATCACCTGACCCTGAATATCTGTAACAATCACAGTGGTATTGTTGAAACTAGCTTGAACATGAATAACCCCCTTTGGTATTTTACGAGCATGCTTATGCGAACCAATACGTCCATTTTTACGCGAACCAATTTTTTGTATAGGTTTAGCCATATTTTTTATGATTTCTTATTGAAATTTATACTATTTTTTCTTTAATCTAAATTTATTTTATTTGTGCATCTGGTTTTTAAAAATAAAAGTCCTCTTTTTGTGGAAATATTATCCTTGTCTTTGTTTATGTCTCGGATTTGAACAAGTTACTATAACGTGTCCCCGCCTGCGGATCAATCGACATTTTTCACAAATTTTATGAGCAAAGGCCCTTATTATCATATTTATCATTCCTTTACTTAATCGCAAATCTATTTAATGAAAGAAAATAATGTTTATTTATTACATTTTCCATTTTGAATTTCAAATTGTACCCCCTCCTTAAAAAAAACGAATAGAAGGTTCTCGTATAATTCGTATATCAGAAAAATTACCATATATAACATAAAATTTCTTCGCCGATTCTTTCTAATCGAGTCTCTCGATCTGTCATTATAAATAGTTTTATATGACCCTTTCCTATTTCTTCTATATCGTAGAGTTAAAACTAAAAAATATTTGTTGCTTTCCCTATGTTTTCTGACGTTTTCAACAAAACCCTCCCGTAAAAGTATTTTCACAGTGTTTTCGGTAATGTTAGTAAATGGTATTTGAATCGTTCCTTTTTTATTCATGTCAGCATTTCGTACAGAGGTTATTATGTCAGCAATGATATCCTTACCCATGATAAACGAAAATTATGGTTGCCCTTGACTTTCCATATCATCAACATGCTCTTTTCTCTATGTTTTTTCTTATTCCATTTTTTATTGGGTTTTTATGAAATATTAAATAATATTAATATAGATATATCTATCTATCATAGTCTCATTTTTTTATAATACTTCGGGTGCCAGTGAAACTATTTTAGTGAAATTTAACTATTTCAATTCACGGGCGATTGCACAAAAAATTCGTGTTCCTTTAGGATTTCCCTCTTGGTCAATAACAACCGCAACATTATCATCATAGTGTATTATTATACCGTTACTACATTTGAGTTCTTTACAAGTACGTACAATTACAGCTGCGATCACTTCTGATCTTTCTAAGGACGTATTTGGTACTGCTTCCTTTACTACAGCAACAACAATATCACCAAAAGAAGCATATCGTTTATTATTAGCTCCTATAATTCGAAGACACATCAATTCTCGGGCTCCACTATTATCCGTTACATTCAAACGGGTTTGAGGTTGAATCATATTATTTTTGGGTTTGTTCTTTCCAGTTCAAAGGTTGAAGTGACAAAAATGATAGAACCCGGTACACCGAAGTGAAAAAGAACAAATTTTAATTTTTTTTTTAACCTTGAATAAAATTCATTAAACCAGTAATGAAAAAGAATTGAAGTGAGTAAACATAAACAGAAAAACCAAAATCATGGAGGATGCCAATTTCGCAAACTATGTAGTATACACACCTGGAATGGAATCTAGGTTGGTTCTGCTTATGCTGTATTAAGTGTTAAAAAGATATAAAATTATTAATATAAATCACCTAGTGCCTTAAAGTTTTGGGTTAAAAAGATTTTTTACCATTAATGTTGCATTATGTAGGTTAGGTTCTGTGTTAACAGTATTGAGCTTGGAAAATTTCACACGGCAAAATAATGTATCGATTATGTATAAATTATAATCTATATATATTTGTTAGTTGTGGTTATGATGACTGAAGTTACTGTTTAGACCTTATAATTACTTCTTCATGAAAGCATTTAACAATATATAGTTCCAAAACTCAATGCAGTGCAACAGATATTCATGCCATGTGTGTTATAACTATTCTACTGGCCAGAGAAATGCAGGAATACATCTATTAGCTTTAACAATATAAGTTCCACAGGCCTCACCCTCTTATATGTACCACATACTCAGGCTTACCGTATAGGTGGAACACCACATGCATATCATAAAGGCACTCGCATATGACAGCTCAACAGCATTTCAACAAATCAATATATCATGAAAACAACATCATGCATATAACCATACCCCTATGGGATATGGTGAAACCAACAATGACTAAACCGAGGACACGAAAGCTTACCTTGCAAGCTAACAATCTAAGCCAAGAGTCCAACCAATCTCAAAGCCCAAACACAGCAGAATCACAATCTGTTTTGGACCAACAATCATATCAAAATCACAAGCCCTTAATCACTTAGATTCTGACTTAACTAATCAATACAGAAGCTCAACTTAACCAGTCTAGGGTCCACAAACCCCAAACATCATTCTGTATGAACAGTGCAGCTACTGTTCTTCGAAAACCCAGAATATCTGGATATTTGTCGGGGGCATATCCGGATATTTCGCGACAGAATGCAGTTCTGAATTTCGCGAGATATCCTTCTAAAGATTGGGTTTTTAACTTATTCCAATGTCCAAGCATGCATTTTTACACTTCTTTAGGTTCATATACTGGGTGGTTACTTGTTTAATTCATTAAACATGCTAAGACATCTCTTTTAATCATTAAAACTCAAGATCAAAGATTGGTAGCACTTACCCAAGCTCAAAACAGAGCAACAATGGCTCTTGGAGCTCTCCAAACTGTCTCAAAGGTTCTGACTTAGAAGGTGCACAGAAATGGCACACCATAATGGTTCTCTCTTCACAAAGGTTGCTCCTTGAAGCTTCCACAACCAAGGAAAATGGCTCCTAAAACCCAAGCAAGGAACTCAGCCCAAAGAACCTCCCAAAACAGCAACCCCAACTCAGAATGGAGCTCACCACACACTCCTCATGATAGTTCCCACTCACCCAAGGTGTTTAAGTGAAGAAGCAACCAAGAGAATGATCAGTTGGTTGAGTTTTTGGTCAAGAAAAATGGAAGAGAGCAATGGAACAGTAGCAAACTGATCAGCCACCCCAACAAGTCACGTAGGAATGCAAGGTGCCTAGTGTTTTGGGCCAAGTTATGTATTTATAGAGGTTTAAGTCATTAAGCACACAATATTAGCATTAATTGCTACGCTTAGCATTTTAATCCCAAACTTAGGATTCTGAACCTACTCATTTTTCTAAGATTTATCATATTTTTATTTTATTTTTCGCAGCACCTTTCCGGTACGCGCTTTTCCATAGCCAGTATTAGTTCTGGCACCAGTTCTCATTATTTTCACTTGAAACTTGTTTTACAAGTCTTATATATTATTCTAGTGACATATACACACTTTTTATAATTTTTTGGGATACTTCATCGGTACGCAATTATACCGAGTAGCAGAACCGGTATCTGCATTTTTTCGTCCGAAAAGCGACTTTCAACATTCTTAATCACTTTCTATATTTATTTAAGCCTTCTTATAATTATTAAGGTCAATTATGGAATTATTTCCTAGTTTCACACATTTAATTAATTATTTTCCTTAATTAACGGTGCAGGTTCTTACATTCACCCCACATTTTTAAGGATTTTGTCCTCAAAATCAGAAACATACCTGTCTCGGAAGTCGGGATACTGCCGGAGAAGCTCGTCCTCTCGCTCCCAAGTTCACTCCTCAGGAGTTCTTCCGGTCCACTGCACTTTGACCATCGGAATGATCTTGCTCCTCAGTTGCTTCTCGCCACGATCGAGAATCTTGAGTGGTCCGACGGGAGTCTTTAGGTTCTCCCGAACCTCCACATCATCCGGTTGCACCACGTGCGAAGGATCCGCTACATACTTGCGAAGTTCTCCCGAAACACGTCGTGGATGTTGGCCAAGTTCGGAGGCAAGGCAAACCGGTGGACAACAGGTCCTACTCTACCAAGTATCTGGTATGGCCCAATGAACCTCGGGCTCAGCTTCCTCACTCCAAGTGCCCGACCAACACCGGTGACAGGTGAAAGTCTCGCAAACACGTGCTCATCCTCACTGAACTCCAGTGGACGATGCCGCATGTTACCTGCACCGTTAATTAAGGAAATTAATTAATTATATATGAGAATTAGGAAATAATTCCATAATTGACCCTAATAATTATTATGAGTCTCTAATAATTATAGTAAGTGATTAAGAATGTTGAAAGTCATTTTTCGGAAGAAAAGTGCCGATACCAGTTCCGCTAGTCGGTATAAATGCGTACCGATAAAGTATCCCAGAAAATTATAATAAGTGCATGATAATTCCTAGAATAATATATAGGACTTGTAAAACGAGTTTCAAGTTAAAATAATGAGAACTGGTGCCAGAAACTGATACTGGCTATGAAAAGCCCGTACCGGAAAGGTGCTCCGAAAAATAAAATAAAAATATGATAATTCTTGTAAAATTGATTAGGTTAAGAATCCAAAGTTTGGGATTAAAATGCTAAGCGTAGCAATTAAAGTTAATACTGTGTGTTTAAGTGTTAAACCACCTATATATACTAAGGGCACTAAACCCTAGGATGATACTCAGCCTTCCTACATGACCCTTGTGCCTCCCATTTCTGACTTGGTGCTTTCTTGACTTGTCTTCACCATTTCTTCATGAGAAACCACCAAAAAAATTATAACTTTTTAAACACAATTAGATACATAAAATGTGCCTATCATAGTAGAAAGCAAGTTAAATTCAACACCATATTATTTAAGTGGAAAGTGTTTGTCATTTTAAATGACATAAAGTTACGTCATTTGTAACGCCCGGTCGCTTCAAGAATCAATGACTATCCCCACATACTAACACGAGACTTTTCAGTGTGCTTTTTCCTCACTCGCACACTTCCTGGGAAAACTTCCTAGGAGGTCACTCATCCCATAATTGCTCCTAGTCAAGCACACCTAACTGTGGAGTTCTTCCGATCCGGGCTACCGAAAAGCAGATGCATCTTGTTAGTATAGGTAGTACCAATTGATTCTTATAAGCTATTCTCAAACTGTGCAGTCTCATACCTGCACAGTCTTTGGAATTCTTCTCTTTCGGGTGTCGATTCGATTCATTCATGCATGTAACCCCACGCTGGAAGCCTGTCAGGAGCCGCTCCTTGTCCGTGCCCCTTTGCACCGGCGATTACTCCCTGCCCTCGTCAGCGCTCTAGATGTTACATCATTTTAATAGAGAGATTCACAAAAGAAATTATTTTTTATTTAAAATTTAAATTAAAAAAATCACTCACTTTTTCTCCCATGATTTTCATTTCTTATCTCTATATCTCTCCTAAAATAATATAACTTATGTCATTTAAAATGACAAACATCAAACTCATTATTTAAACATGGTCCTATCACTTAATTTGTTTTTAGCTTCTTTTTTTTTTAAGAAAAAACCCAAGCAAGACCTGATTATCAAACTTGTGCAGGACAACATATTAGACATGATTAGTTATCAAACTTCAAGACCTAATACGTCAAATGCTTTGACGGGATTAGCCAAAAAAATTAAGTCCATGTTTTTTAATAAATTAATTACGCATTTATTACAGTTTTGGAAATAATTATATATTTATTGTACAATATAACGACCAATTTGGGCGTCACTCAAGACGCCGAAATTGGGCGTCACTCAAGAGGCAATCATACTTAATTTAGGCGTCATTTATCAGATATTAACACGTGTCATATTTTTTTTCCAAAAAAATAATAATTTAATCATAAAACTTCTGAAGGCCGTAACTTTTGACTCGGGTATCCAAATCAGGTAATTCTTTATTTAATTCCTCATAACTTTTCGAGATCTACGCAATGAGATCTCATTTGACATATTTTATTTCTCATAAACAAAATTTAAATTTGCAAGAATAATATTAGAAGAAACGTTAAACCCGGAAGCCTCTGAGTTCTGGATTTGTGATTTAATATAAATAAATAAATAAAATTTTGATTTGTGATTTAATTTTTTTTTAATAATATTTTTTTATTATAACAAAAATTTGGTTTGTGATTTAAATTAAAAATTAAAATTAAAATTATTATTAATAAGGAAAACAAAATAAAGATTTGATTTGTGACTTAAACTAAAAAATCATTTTGAAAAATCTGTAGAAATAAAGGAAATAATTAAATAAATATTCTAAATCTCTAAGGAAGAAGAATATTATTTTTGAAATTAATGATTAATGCTATAAGCTTCTAAGTTATTATTTATGGTCTGAAATTAATTATGGCTTATGAATTTTTTTCAAAAATAAAATTACCTAAATTAGGCGTGATTGCCTCTTGATTGAAACCCAATTTAGACGTCATTGGTGACGTGTCAGGTGTTGACACGTGTCACATTTTTAAACTCAGAAGCCTCTGTGTTTTGGGTTTGTGATTTAATATAAAAAATAAATCAAGATTTGATGTGTGATTTAAATTAAAAATAACAATTATTATTAATAAGGAAAACAAAATAAAGATTTGATTTGTGATTTAAACTCAAAAATCAATTTGAAAAATCTGTATTAATAAAGGAAATAATTAAATAAATATTCTAAATCTCTAAGGAAGAAGGATTACCTGATTTAAATTTAAATTATGTTTGTGAGAAATAAAATATGTCAAATAAGATGTTATTGCGTAGATCTCGAAAATTTATGTGGAATCAAAAAAAGAATTACCCGATTTGGATACCTGAGTAAAAAATTATGGCCTTCAGAAGTTTTATGATTAAATTATATTTTTTTGAAAAAAAATATGACACATGTCAACACCTGATAGTGACGCCTAAATTAGGCGTGATTGCCTCTTGAGTGCGAGTTGGCTCCCTCCGGTATCCCCACGAGCTTCGACTCTTTGAGCCGGCTATGAGACTAATCCGGAGTGCGGGGGAACAGTGACCTTACACAAATTTCTGATATTCTTCTTGACTTTCTCCCTAATTTGTTCCCTAATTTCTACCTTAGGAATTTCCTTCATCCAATACCTGACTTTGTTTTTTCTTGAATTTCCTTTATTTGATTTCTCTTAATTCACATCAGGAATTTTTAAAAAATAAAATAATATATACTTGATAAATGGGTGTTCCCATTCCTTGATTCCAATTTAAATTCACAATAATAATAAAAGTGCTCTGTTTCACTTCTATGAGAATAAATGATTGTTTGGATGAGTTTTCAAAAAAAATATTTTTATATTTTATTTATTTTAGATTACTTTTTATAAAAGTTAAAGTTATTTAGATTTTTAAAAAATATTTAGTTTTTGAAAAAATATTTGTGTTTTAACTTATGTTATTTTTAGAAGCTAAAATTTTCATTTTAAAAAAAAGATTTTTAACTTTTTTTTATGACTTTTACTCTTTTTAAAAGTAGACGTCCAAACATATTTCTCCCATCCATGTTTTTTTTTTCCTGAAGTAAAACAACTTTTGAAGAGAGAAAAACCCATCCAAAGAGGCCCTAATAATTTTTTAATGACATGGAAGAAAATGAGAAAAAAAGATTAAAAAAAAGATGATGCTAATTTTTTTAATTTTTTATTTCTATTATTTTAGTTCCTTTATTTTTTTTCTCTTCAGTCAATTGATAAAAGATTTGAAACTTTAAAAACTTTCTTCCCTTTTCTCCCCTCAATCCAAAGATAAGGTTAAATTATAGAGAATCATCCCATTCTTCTAATAAAAACAAAAAGAGAATTATCTCGTATTTTAATTAAAATATATCATTTGTCCTCTCTTTATTGACAAAACTATTTATGTCTAAAAGGACATAATTTACGTCCTTTAAAAAGACACACTAAATCCCTCTCTTTTTTCCTGATTTGATCGGAATACTTTGAGCCATGAGAGTAAAAATGAGGGCAAAAATTCATGAATCAATTTTATTAGTAAATTATGTTTAAGATATATCCATGAAATTTTTATTCTTATTTTACCATAATACATAGTTGACTCAAAGCGAAAGTAGAGTAAACACTTATACCTCGATACCGGAGTTGTTAAATTGAGTCATGACTTATCAATTAATCTGGTTTAAGTTACCAAAATTCAATCCATATTAATTTACTTTTCTCTCAACTTGTAATGAGCTAACCAGAAACTTTGGGTTTAAACATTTTTAAATTCACAATTTTCATGAATTACTAATTGTTTTGATTATATTTATAAAAATTATGAATTCAGTTTGGTGATTGGTTATGTTTTGATGATTTTTACTACAATCTAGAATTAATTTATTATGATTACATATTTTTCTATTCTTTTAACTAATAATAAACAAATTTGTTTAACATTAATTTCAATCTAGCATTTTATGAGCCAATCCTAATCATCATGACTCATGAGAGATCTAAATAATAAATTACCCTCTTCGTTAAAAAAATATTCCAAAGCATATGCACCTTTTCTTTCTTTTTCCGAGCATATGATTCACTAGGGGTGTTCGCGGTCTGGATTGGATCGATTTTGGAAGCAAAATTCATCCAATCCAATCCCTTCGTTTTGATCATATAATCATCCCTTCGGTTTTGATTTGTTTTCAAATCCGATCCGATCCGATCCAATACAATTTTTTTCGGTTTGGATTGAATTATCTAATGTTTCCTTTTTCAACTATACCCTCTTCCTAAATATGTTCCTACCTATTATCTAGATTACCCCTTAAACTCACCTTAACAAATAAAGAATCTCAACTTTTATAGCCTTTCAAAATCTATCCCCCGGTAGTTAAGATTCGCCTCTTCTAAACACAAGTAGCTGTACTTTTTTTTCCTTTTTTTTTTTAGTGAAATAAGCAAGCAGCTGTCAACTCCATTTTCAAAGTAAACGCCATTGCTATATATAATTGACTCAAGGTCAAACTCCTCGCTACCATCTGTACAAAAAAGTATGTCTTGAAATACAAATTGCCAACACTAAATAAGTACACATGCAGCGCGTTATGGGAGGGATAACATACGCTTATGCACTCATGGTTTCAGATTAACAATTATTATTAATAAGGAAAATAAAATAAAGATTTTGAAAAATCTGTATTAATAAATGAAATAATTCAATAAATATTCTAAATCTCTAAGGAATAAGGATTACCTAATTTAAATTTAAATTTAAATTATGTTTGTGAGAAATAAAATATATCAAATGAGATGTCATTGCGTAGATCTCGAAAAGTTATGTGGAATCAAAAAACAATTACCTGAATTGGATACCCGAGTCAAAAGTTATGGCCTTTAGAAGTTTTATGATTAAATTATTATTATTTTTTTATAAAAAATGACACGTGTCAACCTTAGGTGAGAGATGCCTAAATGAGGCGTCACATTGTAAAATAGATCCGTAATTATTTCCAAAACTGCCATAAATGCGTAATATTTAATTAAAATGCAATAATTAAATTTTTTTGCCAATTTTATATATCTCAAAGATATGAATTAGTATTATTATATCTCCTTGGAGTGATGGATCAATCAACAAATTAATGACTCTACTAATTTAATTTAATATATTATTTAAAAGTAATATATTAAATTAATATATTTAAAATCAAATTAAATCTAATCATGCCAATTATTAAAAAAACTTTAAAATATATCTTGTTTTTAAAATAAAATAAAATAAAAACATAAATGAAATGATAATTAAAATTCATAAAATTTATACTTAATATATTTTAATTTTATTTATCCTGATATGATAAGCATAGGTTGTGTCAAAATTTCTATATAAATACATAAAATACAAAATTTAAAAGTACACAATACGATAAAGTTTTGTTTCAAAATTTAAAAGTACATAATACAAAATTTAAAAGCACAAATTCTTTTAGTTTTAAAATAATCATTGTTTAAAGATTTGTACAAAAATTAAATAATTCATTAAATTCTTTACGATTTAATGAAAATATAAGTTTATTTGATTATATTACACCTTCACTCTATTAAATCATTCTTATTCCAATAAGTAGAAATAAAAAAATAAAGTAGAGCTAAGAAAATAATATTTTTTTTTAAAGTGACAAATAATTTAGAATAAATTATAACTTTTTAAATACAATTAGATACATAAAATGTGCCTATCATAGTAGAAAGCAAGTTAAATTCAACACCATAT